>NW_019738873.1:2362098-2389950 GCF_002891405.2 Cryptotermes secundus
TGCTGATGATGTGAATCTACTGGGTGATAATGTAGATCCCATAAAGAAAAACACACAAACATTAATTGATGCAAGTAAAGAAGTTGGTCTAGAAGTAAACACAGAGAAAACTAAGTACATGTTGCTGTCTTGTCACAAAAATGCAGGGCAAAATCAGGACATAAAGTTTGGAAACGAATGTTTTGAAAATGTGGCACAGTTCAGATATTTGGGAACAATGATAACAAATTGAAACCTGATTCAGGAGGAAATTAAAAGGAGACTGAACTTCAGTCCAGAACCTTTTGTCTTCTCATCTGCTATCCAAAAAAATAAAAATTAGAATATATAAAACTATAATTTTGCCTGTGATTCTGTATGAGTGTGAAACTTGGTCTCTGACATTAAGGGAGGAACATAGACTAGGGTGTTTGAGAACAGGGTGTTGAGAACATTTGGACCAAAGAGAGATGAAGTGACAGGAGGTTGGAGAAAACTGCATAACGAGGAGCTTCATAACTTGTANGGTTCCATAAAATGCTGGGAAATTCTTGAGTAGCTGCAGAATTGGCGGCTCCTCCAGAAGGGCTCAACTCCATGAGTGAGTAAGTAAGTAAGTAAGTAAGTAATGGGTGTAGAATAGTGGTTGGCTTGTGGAATTCTTAGTGATTGGATTCATATAAAGTGTGTGATGCAGTTTGAAGATTTCTTACTTACAAGTGAGCTGACATACTCTTTGTTGTGCACTGTTGGTTATTGTAACTATTTTCTGATCAGTCATGCTTGAAGTGTACTTTTATAGATTCACATGAACCACCTGAAGATGATCACTTTGAATAGAATATGTTTTGGTATAATAAAACCAAATATTAACATATTAATATAATTTTATTTACTCCCAGATTGTTGTGTTGACAGCCAGTAACTTTATGATACACAAGAGGGTGCAAACAATAAAGCTGATTTCAGTGTTCATGTATAAAAACGCTGAAAAATTTGAAGGGCTAAAATTTTAAACTGTGGAGGTTTGTTTAATTTTATTTTTCACCATAATGTGATACATGTGTTCTCATTAAAACAGATAATACTGACAGATAAATTTACAACATAACAAATCACAAAGAAACATTTTAAAAGAAATAAATGATTAAAATTAGCTCATACACATTCAAAGTAGGAAATTTAAAAGAAAAAAAAAGCATGAAAAATTAGTATAATACTCCTATCAAAATGGTCAAATAATAAGGCAAACTGGTTCCTCCTTCAGTACAGTGTTGCTTTACTTTGCAGCCTTCTGCAGTTTATAACAAGTTCCGCCATCAAATATATACAATGACACTTAACACATTTATCAATACAATCACGAAGTCTTTAAAAAATATTACTACACTTAATAAGGACCCAGGATAGCACCATCATTATAGCAACTGGCTACAGGCTGGATGACCAAGAGGTCGGGGTTTGAGTTCCAGTAGGGTCAGTAGGGTCAAGAATTTTCTCTTCATGTCATCCAGACCAGCTCTGGGAGCTCTTTCCCCAGGAGTAAAGTTGCTAGGGCGTGAAGCTGACCACTCACTTCCAACTAGTGCTGAGGTCAAGTAAACGTGGTTCTATACATTCACCCCCCCCATACACCTTCATGGCATAATGCTTAATTAGTTAAGCAGAGGGACAACTTTACCTTTACTACACTTAGCAACAACTGTCAATTTAAAAATTTTACACCACACCTTACTGCATTANATATATATTATAATATACTGGTAACCCATGTACCTGTTCTTTGTAATGGAACACTTAACCTTGTAAATCCATTCTTCAGAATACAAATGCAATCTGCATAAGAAAAGCATAACTAATACTAGCAATACTGAAACAATATTGGTAAAATATGCAGTCTTGTCAGTCTTAAGCAAAAGAGTTTCTATATTTAATCATGATGTTTGGGTCTAAGGTTCTCACAGTGTACAGGTAGTCCCCATGTTATGAAAGGGTTGTCTTCCAAGCGTTTATCTGCAAACCTTTTGTTCTGGATTTGATTTCCTGTGCACAGTGTGCTACATGCCAGCCCACAGTAGCCTATTTATACCTATATACTTAACCCAGAATATATAAATAATACATTTGGAATGAATAATAATACAAAAAATACTGCTGTTACACCCAGCAATGACCAAAGTAGAAAACAAACATAACAAATGAAGAGTAGTTCCTTCTGGTACGAGATTGTATTGTATTGTATTGTATTGTATTTTATTTTCATCCGTTTTGCTACATAGTAACATTTGGACACGTCATTCATAATATAAGTTAACAAAATAAATCTACATAGTTACAAGCATACTAGGAACTATATTGATTGATTTATCCAGGAGTACAACTTAACAAACAAACATGATGATGTCCAAATCATGACTCATCGCTCCTAATTTAACACTCCTGAGGATATTTATTTTAATTTGACACTAAATGACTCCTAGACTTCAAAGAACATGGGTATCAACTCATATATCAATTTATCTTACTTTCAAACATGACAATTTTCCATGATGTTTCCTGCCACGCATGTACACACACACACAAACATACCATACCATACAGTTTGCTAGAAACTCATTGATGTATTGGAGGACCATAATGCCTCAGTATTCAGGGTTGAAGAGTAACTATAGCAAGCAACAGGCATGAAGAAAACACTGCTTGCTGCCTGCTTCATGCTGGTTGCTTGCTACAGTTACTCTTCAACCCTGAATATGGAGGCATGTGTTCTTGAAGTATGTCCAAGTTGAACATCTACTGGACTACACTAACTCACATCCCAGAAGACAATACTCCTCAGTGTACCATAGTTCAATGCAAGCATACTGTGATGAAAGCATCACTATTAAAGTGCAAGCAGTCTGAAAATATGAATATCTATTACTTCTAACACATATTTGCAATGAATTTGTAATGGTACAGCTGTCATACCAGTAAACTGTACCAGGGTGCATTAACAAGAGTGCAACAACAAAACAATTATATACCACCTACCACAGTCCTAGGATAACACATCCTTATATCACCACAGCACGAACGGTTAATAATATTTTAAGTTTCCGCCAGCATACTAATGATATGAGTCAGTCAGAAGAGCATACCTGTTCCTTCTTTGATATTTCATCCAGTATAAGCACAACTAGCATTCTTTCTGATGCAGTACTGGCCTTTACTGATTGAGCAAATCCACTGGCTGTCAAATAATCTTGTCTGTTTTATTAACCTTCAGATATCTGAGGGAACGGAAGAGGACATTTCCACTAACCACATATACAATATGCATTAAAATGCCCTCCAAACATTAGCATATTGTGACCCAGCTGGAATATCATCAGCCTAGCCATTTCTGCCTAAGTGGTAATTTTCTGCAAAACATATTTTTAAGACATCTCTGGAAACTATCACTTAAAAAAATGTTACATGTTTTTGCTTTAACTATTACTTATTCACAGCATAGTGTGACAACCATTTACTGACCATGACATGAACTACAAAAGCAAATGCCAAACCACCATTAGAACTTTCTACTTCAAAATTTGGAATAGGGCAAGCTTCCAACCACAGGCCTGAATAGGCCTATGTTAAGACTGGAACACCTCCTGCCTTCTGTGATGGCATCAAGAAAGATGGACTGATTTCACACAAAGAAATGTAACACGTAAAAACAAAATAATTACTGTCTGGAGCAAGGCTGTAACAGAACAATAAACATCTCTTCTTAATACTGTAATCCTTCACAGCTCTTCATTTTTATTCATTGCTTTTTTGGGGGTCTACCATCTGGTACCAAAGGAGCCCCCCCGTAATAAATACTATACTGCATTTCTTGTTTTATCAGGAATAAGAACACACATCCATGAGTCACAAGTTCAAGTGCAGCCCTGAGGCTCTTCAATAAGTCATAATTAAATTTTATAAGGTGCGGCTTTATCACATACAATAATATGCTATGCCTGTACTGTCCAAGTCTCACTGCTGATCTGACCACCTTTCTGGTCCCCAACACCTCAGTACTGTATTGTCCTGCAATTCCCTTCATGTGGGCTCTTGACTGCCTTTTGTATTTCTTAACATCCTCTACTATGACAGCTACATAGAGTTGCTCTCTAATACGAAATATATCAGGAAAGTAAAGATACAAAGTCCAGAAAATATCTGTAAAGCATTTTGTGGAGGAATTAACTTGCACAACACACCTTTATTTACTTTCCAACACAGTCGCCATGGATCACAATTCACTCAGTGAGCCTGGGAATTAATTTTTTTATTCCAGTGTCGTAGAAATCTCCTGCAGGCTCTCTTAGACATGGAGAACAGTTCTTGACACTTCTGGACATTGTTGATGAAGTTCATTGATGGTTAAACGTCTGTCAGCACAAATGTTTTCATCAGTTTTATGGATGATTTCATCAGGGACAATGGATGGCCATCCACTCCTTATTTCATCATGAACATCACTTCTTCCCACTTCAAATTCATGACACCATTTTGCCTGTTCATAACATCTTCGCCGTAAACAGAAACAAGTTGGCAAACTTCAACAGCAGTTTCTCCTTTTGCATGAAGAAATTGAATTACTGCACGAACCTCACCTTTGGCGGGATTTTGAATCAACACGGCCATTTTAAACACATACTGCAAGTACAACGTTGCCGTGACTGTGGCCGGCGAACTCTGCCCTGTCATACGGTTCCTATCTTACACGGCAGCAATGCCATTTCTTGGGGGGGGGGGGGGGNGTATTTTTACTGGACTTGTATATTTACTTTCCGGATATCCCTTGTACATATGACTTAAGTAGTTACAAATCTGATAGCAAATGTTTATAATAGCATACACTGACAGCTACTACCATTCACAGACTTCTATGTATAGTCAGTATCACTGGTATTTAATCTACATTAACACTAGTAACAAAGAAAAAATAGAGAACTCTAAATTTGATTCATAAGTCAGAATATAAACATTATCACAATACACATAGAGCATATAAATCAAATGGGCTATTTCATATGCTACAACTATTGAAGAGTAGATATTCAAACATGATTTGTAAGAGATAAAACAATTCTAGGGTTAAAGAGACAGTGAAAAAATTGGCACAATTGCAATTGCTGTGATAGTCTTCATGTCAAAAACTTACATTACAAAGCAGATTTATCATTTAACACCTACTGACACAATTACAAACATGAAGAAAGCAGTCTTCTGGGCTTTGGCGCCGTGTATATGTGGTGTTAACCGACGTTTCGGAGGAACGTATCGCCCCCATCTTCAGGGTTGAAGNTGTTTCACTTTCTTAAGATGAATACAATGATCCGCATTTTCCTGTAGGTACCTAGTGCAGTTTCGCTGTTAGTGGCCTTTGTACAGTGATGTTCTGCCAGCGGATGGAACTGCCCTTATTTGTAGAGTTTGCATGCACTTGTGTATCCACTGTAATTACATTTTGTACTGTTTCAGTGAAGATATATGGCTGTAAGTGTTGCACTTACATGTGGTGCTTATGGTTGCTGAATGAAGACTAGCAGTTGTGTGTTAGAATTTTTATGGTGTGTGCTGCTATCTTGTGTAGAGCTGATGGTGTAAGTTTTTGAATATTGGATTTTGAGCATCCATATGTATGTACTTCACATTGTATTCATAACATGTATACCTGTTGTTACGCAAGAGACATCGTTCCATATGTACATCCAGTGTTCAATATATGATTTGAACATCCTAAGCTGTGACTGCTGTTTCATATAGCTTGCATATGTTCTTTATATCTGATGTTGAAACAACAATGGCAACTTAGGATACCCGAACTGTGCACTAAACATCAGACACCACTGCAGATTGAGGGCAGTTCCATCCACTGGCAAAACATCATTATGCAAGGAACACCAACAGCAAAACTATCTATAGAAATATGTGCATCATAGTATTTATCTTCAGAAAGTGAAGAAGTGAAACACTTCAGTCATTACCAATGGCAATTAGAAACACCTGAACTATTTTAACAAATTTAAATTTAATTAATTGGTACTACCCTCACTAAAGAACTGATGCACTGAAACATTCGCACATAAACTATACCTTAGGATCGCCCTGTAAAGCCTAAACATCTTAGTGAAATAGTGAAAGAAAGTGTGACAGTGTTGCAACAGCTACACAACCACTGAAATGCTACAGATGGTGCAATATGACAACTGAGAATAAATATTAAGTGATACATGGATAAACAGGAAGCTTAATAGCTTTTGTTTAATTATACTTTTAACTGGGTGTCCATCAGAAGATGTCACAAAGGATGAACCCTCCATCAGACGAGAATCCTATTATTTAAGTTATTTTTCTTCAGCTTTCATTGGAAACTAGAGGACTGTTAAGGAATTGTAAGATGGCACAGAATGGAGACCCATGTGGGGGCAGGGTCGAATACCTCTGCTGTGGCCCTGTGAGTCATAGGAGGAGACAAAAAGGGAAGTCTCAAATCTGAGACAGTAAAATATGGTCGCGAGTACCAAGGGACTTGGACGCAAAAAAGACTGTGCTGGCAAGGGCCAGCAGCATATACAAAAGACAGACCCGTCATCTCGTCAGAGAGGGCGCCCCGCAAAAACAAGGCCATAACTGTCACACAGTAATAAATATCGGTCATGAGCCCCAGATGGGGCTCGATACAAAGACTTAAACTGACTGACCGTTAGTTGCAACGTGACTTTGACTTTGATTACCAGTCTGCAAACTGCATGCAGCTTTCAAAATTGCTTACATGTATGACTACATAAATAAATTATGCAGGTCAGCAGTAAACCTACACCATGTATCAAAATGTATGTAGAATGGACAAGGAGAAGCCATGTATAAGAAATACAAGAGGCTTAAACTTGGCAGCAGTCAGGCCTGTGACTGTTCAACTGATTAACGGCAGTTTCAGAGTAATTAAGTTACAACATAATCTTCTGCACAAGCCTGCATTGGCAGAAAACCTCTGTATATCTTGTATAAATGTTATTTAGTATGGTGCAGTGACAGAGGGTGCACACAGTCCACAGTAACTGGGACGCCATGACAGCACAGATATAATGGTGCTGACACTATGATGCAATAAACGTAGTGCCTACATAGAAAGACTGAAACCCCCCATCATCAAAGAGGAGGCCCCATTTCTTAACATAAACGTGTCTAGGAGAGAACAAAAATCTTGGTCATGGATCTTGAGGAAACTGAAGCAACAATTTAAGCAACTGACCAATTATGAGTCAGTCTGAAAGAGGTGCTGGGTCCTGGCTAGGAGGCCATGGGCAGAGGAGTACAGTCTTGAGTCAGCGGTTAGGAAGTGCAATCCTTGAGCCGTAAGGGCATGAGGAATAGCTCTTGTTAGAAGACTGTAACCAGGCAATGCCTAGTTGAATTATGAGACAGGTGTCACCCAGTGAGGACCAAAGCCATGGAATATGGAAGCTGAGGAGTCTACAGCATTTAGAGCTGTTACCAGGCAACAACAAGTTAAGACCCCGCAGACAGAGAAGATTTAGTGTCTGCTGTAGTGAACTGTAGTGTGTGTGACTTAGCGACAGCGCTACAGTTACTTGTAGTTATAAGTTTCAAGAGTCCAATAACTCTCATACCAACCCAAGCTCTATGCCTAGTCATTTGACATCAGCTTTCTATGTTCACTACCATCGCATGGCTTCCATATTCATGTCCACATACATACATACATACATACATACATAAATTCACAGATCCATTGTCTGGAAACCGGACCAGATATTGAATTCGTCAGCGAAATGACATTGCAAAATGCAATCTAGTCTCAACACTTAAAATATTCAAGAATTATAAAATGAAAAATACAATAATAAAATAAAAAGTAGTCATATAACAAATCTAGATAATACATAATCTTGGAAAGACAACAATAATGTATTATGCTTGCCTGTATGCCATGTATTCATCTACCGAATAAAATGCATTTAAAATAAGATAATCTTTTAGCCTTTGTTTAAAAGTATTAATATTGTCTTTCAAAGAATAGATATTGTATGGCAAGTTATTAAATATTCTAATGGATGAAAAATGCGCACTCTTTTGAATGGAAGATAATCTCACAAAGGAAACATGTAGTTTATTA
The DNA here is from genome assembly GCF_002891405.2 of Cryptotermes secundus. Classification (NCBI taxonomy): domain Eukaryota; kingdom Metazoa; phylum Arthropoda; class Insecta; order Blattodea; family Kalotermitidae; genus Cryptotermes; species Cryptotermes secundus. The sequence goes on from NW_019738873.1 coordinate 2,370,239, forward strand.
TGCCACCTAGTACTTAATTTGTGTATGCCATTATTCACCTGATACATATCAGGATTTTTTAGTACAAACAAGACTATGGAATATATANGCACCCACACTCAAGAAATAGATTCTGTACCTTTGCATGTGTGGACAGAGACCACAAAGGTCAATACAGACCTTAACGTGGAGGCACTGGCCAAAAAACACCTATATCCAAATCTGTGTTATTAGCAACTTCCTGACATGGACTATGGAGTGAGCAATAGCAAACAAAATGTCTATTGCTACAGTATAGTGAAATCCTGAAAAAAAGATCAGACTTAAAATAGGCTTTATATAATTCTCCCTAACAATATGTAATTTGTATTGCTTGTTATTAAAAGGTTGTATGAAGAACATTAGAGACAGTCGCTCTGAAAGACAAACTTCCCATGTGTTGTGTAAAATTTTCTGTTCAGTTACTGAAACTATGCTGTCTTCAGGTAGCCTATATTGACAGGCACCAAGTGTTTAACTACATATGAAGTGACAGGGTTGTGTTATAAAATTGTAGTGAGGTATTTGACAAAAATTCAATTGAATTTTAACCCTTCATGCTAATACACATATACAATATTTATAAGTAAATGAAACGGAACCATATGAAGTATGCATATACTTTAGTTTTGGCTAAGATGCACACACATTTTTGGTTAGATTTTTGAACTTGTTTTGTATACTACCATCAGATGGTGAACTAATTTGAGACTCTATAATTTTTTTTTCAGTTTCAAATAAATAAAACAATGTAGGTAAATACTGCAACATGGGTTTCATTGCCAGAAAGAACTCCAAATCTTAGCAATTTTGAATCATGTGATGGTTATAGTGCACTGTGCACTGTGAACAGAATTTTATTTACTGCAATTGTTGAAACTGTAAAAAAGAAAACCCTCACCCCCTAGAGATCAGCATTTAAGCTAAAAACTGTAATGTCACGAATTAAGAATGGCATGAAAGAACAACTCTTGCTTCCCTGAGCAAAGCAGCAGAAATAAATTGACAGGATCTCCGCAAGGAATAAAGAGATTTGATGTGTGGTGCTGATTAAGAAGAGTATTATCCTCTATGATGTGATACAGTATAGTCTGGTAGATGTTTACTGACATTTTTGGAAGAGTGTACTACATCCACCTGTGCAAAGAAACTACAAACAGCATGCAAATTTCACTCCCCAGAAACATCGGTAACTTCCATGAGACAGAACAGATTAAAATCCCAGAAGACAGAAGCAAGACTGAACAAAACTGAGTGAGAGGAAGCAAGTAAAAAAAAATCAGTTTGCTCAAGCGGTGTGACAATAAATTTCTATGTTAATGAATCAATATCTTCTTGCTTTACAACTACATTTCAGAAATTGGTTATGCTGCACATTACAGATATTACATGAGCAGTCTTTATGGTATGCATCCTATTGTGTGTCATGACATCACAAATGGGGGCATCTACACAACATCTACTAATGTAAACAAAGACAAATTGATACTACTGCATCGCCATGCGTTCATTGTGCAAAAGTGTTCCGCTACATATTTCAACCTTCAAGAATAATCATCAGACAAACTTACAAGAACTCAGTAGTACCTTACTGTTGAATATATCTAATAAATACTCATTAAAAATACTCTCTAATATTATAGTTTTAAATTCTGTTTAGATATTAAAACTAGTATAGTTTGGATTTTAATATTACATAACTATTAATGTATGAGCTGGGGTAGCACAGTTGGTATAGAGACTGCCTATGGGCTGGACGACCGAGAAGTCAGAGTTCGAGTCCCGGTAGGGTCAGAATTTTCTCTACTCCATATTGTCCAGACCGGCTCTGAGGCCCACCCAGCCTCCTATCTAATGGGTACTGAGGGCTCTTTCCTCGGGGGTAAAGTAGCAGGGGCGTGAAGCTGACCATTTACCTCCAGCTAGTGCCGAGGTCAAGGAAATGTGGATCTATACATCCACTCCCCCATACACCTTCATGGCATAGTGCTTAATTAGGTAAGCACATAGACAACTTTACCTTCACCTTTAGTTATTAATGTAGTTTTGTCCTTGAAGATAAAAATTAAAATTAGAGATTAATTTTTTTTTTTTTTTTAGAACACACTTCAAGAATTTAGACTGAATACTTGTAAGTATGCCTGATTATGACCTCCTAAAGGTCAAAACATATAGTGGAACACCTTTGCACCATAAACAAATTGTGATATATTAGTATCAATTTGTCATTACATTCATAGATATTATTGTTATGTTCTAGACTATTTTGTACATGATGTACGCAAGAAAAGTTTAATGAACCCAGTTCGCTTATTCTTTTCCGCCTGGCGTTTTGGATGATTATTCCTTCTTGTGAACACGATAATACAACAAAGCATCTCTCAGACATCACAATGGAAACGAAACTAGAAGTAGTGTGAACACAATGTTGTGTTACAGGCAGTATTAGAAATTTATTTAAGAAGACGTCTCCATCCCTCTCTGCCATTTCACCTCCCCCTTTCCAGAAGGCCAGTTTTGGTCACTGATACTGCGCTATTCTCTCTCTTGGAAAGTAGTTCAACAGCAATCTTATACCTGATGAGAATACCGCTTTCATACAAGAAACATGATGTCTTAGTTACGTGGAGAAAAATAAACTTGAAGGAAGTTATGCAAAATCTTTGTGCCTGTCTGTCTAAATAATTGTTCCAAGTTAGATTCCGATAAAGCTCTCGCGAGTTAAGCGTGGCGCTATTGCTTCAAGTGGCACTGAATAGGTAGTCTAAGCATACTTACCTGGCGTAGGGGTTACCGTGATCCTGAAGGCGGTTCCCCCAGGTTGAGACCCTTCCATTGCACTACGGTCGGGCTGACCTGCGATTGCCCCAAATGTGGGTAACTCGGGCGCGTAATTTTTGGTAGTCGGGACTGCGTTCGCGCTGTCCCGGACCTTGTACTTTTCATCAACTTATCTTGTAATAAAATTCCGCGAAATTTACCATCTTAGTCCCGCCCTTTAGAGGTTTCCCAGTACAAACACGGGTCCTTGTAGTTAAAACAAGTGGGATGACATCGCCCCACTTCACGACCGGAAGGGTTAAACCAGATTTTCAAATCGGTGTGCCGTCACAAGGGGAAAGATGTGACGCGAACTTTTGCCTATTGTAAGAAATTGTCGAATTTTATTCGTTTTATTTTACCCCTTACCGTGTTTCACATGCATGTATTCAGCCACTGCACCGATTAAATATGATGATGCTTGTTTATTCTTTTTTACATGCTGTGATTTTTTATTTACAGTAATGTTGTATTCTAAGAAATTTAACGAAAATTATTTACTCGCAGTTGTTGTTATATCATAGTTTTCATTATTGTTTTATTTTTATTTTTCTCGCATCTACGCAGCTTCTTTGATATGCTTGCCGCATGTTCTGTGTACATGCTTTTCCCTAAAACTGCAGGGATTAGCATGAGTTTCCCTGTCTTTTATACCGTTGTCTTGGTATTTGCCTCTGTTTGTTAGAAGTTAGAGCTTCTTCAACTTTATGACTTTCTTCCTGCAACAATGCACCCACCGATTGTTGGACTTCATTTAAAATTATAAATATTTCAAAAATGAGTCGGTATAGTGTCACTTCTTCCGTTTGAAGAGTAGAGATGCCGCGTTTTACAACTGTTTCAGTTCTATCACAGCTGTGCTCTGAAGTAGTTCGCAAATTTTCGTTTCTAGTTAGAGAATTACAGATGGGTCGTCTGAGATGTCCCCGACTGTATGGTCACTTACTGATGGCAATACAGTGGTGATGGACAAAATTGAATAACATTTAGAAATGCTGCAGCAGAAATTCAATAAGTATTTTGGAGAGAGTGTACAAGATTTCGACTGGGTTCGTGATCCATTTGTTGCAAATTCAGAACATCTTCCGATTAATATACAAGAGGAATTCACAGATTTAAAAGCAGACAGAACATTGAAACTAAAACTTCTTGTAGTGCCTTTGGATATGGATATGTTTTGCTTGGCAATAAGAGTGGATACCCGGCTATCTCCAAGATGGCAGTTAGTGTGTTATTGCCATTTTCAACTACATACGTGTATTTGTGTGAACTGGGCTTCTCAACGTTAACTGAAATTAAGACATCAAAGAGGGAGCGGCTCAAATCCATCTATGAAGAAATGACACTTGCGTTGTCAATGATTCCACCACGGATCAGTCGCCTGTGTGCAGCTACGCAGGCGCAAGTATCACATTGAAGTTATGAGTCGAATTACTGTATTTACTTTAATAGTAATAGAAGTGTATTTTCTACACTCTACAGTGAATTAAAGTTCATTAATTGTTAATAAATGTATGAGTCAATTTCTGTTTAATGATAATAAAATAACAATATAATATTATAGTAATAAGTTGATCACGTTACGTATTTATATTGTTGATATCATGTGTTTTTGAGGGGAATAACAGTTTGGTGTGCCACGAGTAGAAAAAGGTTGTGGAACACTGATGTAGACAGCCCCATTTGTGAAATCATGAGATGAGCATTTACATGACATGTCCTTATAAGGCACTGGTTTGTACTGTGGATACTTCCATGTCTCGTCCACTCCCCCCAGTGCCCACATTACAAAATTGTTTTAAATATATGCAAGCTTATTATAAAATAATATATGTTTCAATAATACTGAATGTATAGTTTTGTGACATTATCAGTCACTTCCATATAACTGTGACACCAGGATTACATTCGATCTCCTCATCCAGTTGCTGGCTACTTAACCCAGTGATGCAGCATATCTCATCCGAAGAAGCCAGACCTGAAAATGCTTGCTCTAGCGGTGTCATATGATTCAGGTGGCTCTTCCCCTCTACAAATACTGGATACTGAAAATAATGACACATTATTACATCATACATAAAAATAATTTTTATCAGTGCAGTGCAAAAGCAGAACTTCCAAATTTCCAACTGTCTATAATACTGAAGAGATGAAAATAATTTACATAATGAAAATGTTTGAAGTATAATAGGAATGAAAGTAGTGACATTGTTTTTTCGCAATGTTTATGCGTTATACCTACAGTTTGTTGCATATGGTTATGACAGTCAACACAACAATGAAGCAGAAATATCTTCAGGAGAAGACAAAAACAGATGTTGATATGTATCTTACTTATTTAGTATAAGCATAGATTTCTTGCTACATGTNTATTTGTAGAGTGTACGGAGTTCTACGTTCCAGTGTTCTAACAAAACTCCTTACAAATAATTTGAATGTAAAAATTATAAAAGAATTTCACAATAATCTGGTAGTTGGTGTTCTTAGGTGTTGTGCAAACGCCCTATGACTGTGTGTCAAAGTGCTGGAGGGGATCTTCATATTATGTCCTGCTTACTCCCTTGTCTTTTTTCTTTACTGAAACTAATTCTCATGTGAGTAATGTCATCATAATTTCATGCTTTCTTTCCTATGGTTACTTCTGATTGACATGAGAGTTAGGTGTTTAAATATTAGTGTGCTGTAAGGCTCCCCCCTGTTGGTGTGATGTTATTCATGTAGCTGGTGGTCACACCTATGTGGTTCCACTAAATCACACTTAACTTAAGCAGATGACCAACTTTCACAATACAGTGGTCTACAGTGACCACATGCTTAGCTATTGCCTTTCATTACTTCTGCCTCCACTTTTAATTTCTTAGAGTATTTTAATTTGATTATGAACCTGTGAGTACAGAGCAGACTAAAATATTTAACACAGCATCAAATCAACAGATCTGATGCAAATGTGAAGCAGATACGTCTACCTTCATACTCCTACTGCTGCTTTTGTTAGTGTTTCTAAGTGCTGACTCTGTCACACCCCAAATTGTACAGCAATAGTTTGCTGCCTACAGCATTGCCTACAAAGGCCACTTCTCCTTTAAGCTCAATCGCTTCTTTCATTTTGACTTTATCATGCACCTTTAGTAATTACTGCTCTATTAAAATTTCACCATCTCTCTACAGCCCTTTGTTGACCCTCAGCCACTTTTTCAGTTTCTTAATCCTCTACACAGTCCATAGGACTCCTTGGACGGGGGATCAGCCTATCACAAGGGTGCTACCTACACAAAGAACAATACAAACACAGACGTCCATGCCTTAAGTGGGATTTGAACCCATGATCCCAGCTTTCAAGCGAGCTAAGATGGTTCATGCCTTACACCACGCAGTCACTGCAAGCAGCATTAAAATTTCACTACCGTATGAAAATATTTGGTATTCACAAAGATGTGAAATGACCACAGCCACAAGAGAAGGAATGTGACTGTATTTCACACTGGTAATTGAACAATTCCATCCTTTACAGAGGCAGCTAGCTAAGGGCTATAAATAACAGAACAGAACAGAGGTTCCCATGTCAGTACAGATTTATACATCTTGAAAACTAAAAATGGGTGCTGCTACCTCATCACTAGTAGAATGTAAGACTGTACATGGCTCTAAAAATTCCACTGTCTATCTTTAAATGAAAGAACAAGAAGTGTTTAACAAGCAGAAGTTGCAGATGGTTGGACATATGTTTGTTAGTACTGGCTGGTAAAAAAGAACTAGTTATTTTTCTGTGTGCCAATAGAGAAAAGCTTAAAATATTCAGAGAAACTTTGCATGAAATAAAGAGGGCTCACCATGTGTAAATTAATGATTTTGCCAGTTCCATAAAATTGCAGCCAAATAAGAGGTGACAAACTTACAGGGGTATTCTCCAGCATAACATACGCTTCATGCAACCAATGTCACATCTTCTTACTGAGTTCATATGTGAAGTTATTACCTTGTGAACTCGACGGATCAGTTTATGTAAGAGTCCAAACTGAACTAATTTTCTCTCATCAATTCTAAGTGCTTGAGGATTGAAACGAACACACAAGTCTCGGAGAGTTGTTCCATGGGTCATGCTGCAATACATCATGAAAACATCTCGGAGATTCGGTGGGTTACTGTCTGCAATCAAAATGTAGGACATACTTAACATACAAGGCTACAAAGCTTCCATCATTCAGAAGTACCATTTCACATATACACACTCTACCACTTTTTATTTGAGCATTTCTGTTGATGTAAAGAGAATATTGATATAACCTAGGCATTCCATGTGCTGCTAATCTAATGTTCCAAAGGGACTATATTTCTGTACTTATATTTCATAAGGGGGGCACATGGTAGCATAGTTGGTTGAGGAACTATGCTACAAGCCATAAGGTTCGGGTTTGAGTCCCGATGAGGTGGATTTCTTCAGTTGACCTAATCCTTCCAGCTGCAATATGGCCCTGGGGTAGACTCAGCCTCTAACAGAAATGAGTACCAGGAATCTTCCTGGGGGGTATAGGGTGGCCGGCACGCAAGGCTGACAATCTTACCACCAACCATGAGCCAACTGTCTAGATAATGTGGGACCCTCAACATCTCACAACCCTATGGGCCTCCATGGCCTGTTACAGAGATAGCTTAACCTTTATTTCATAAGATACATATAAAGCAGTAACAAAATCAAATGACAGATGCAAATTAACACATTAATCTTGTAACCAGTAACTCTGATCCATTTCTGTACCAGATTAAGACATTATTTCGGAAAACTTTTAAAGTGATTCAACAACCGAAAGCCAATGGAAATATCTACATGCAAGTCAGTAACAGAAGAGAACTTTCTTTTGACTGGCATCTTTGTGAATTGCCCATTATCCCAATTCCTTCAAGTCACATTCCAGAGCCTGATTCTGTCTCACAGGATAAAGCAAACCTGCTCCACCGAGAATCTTGGCATAGCTAGTCTCAAACTGTGGGCCTAGCTTTGTCAATGAGCCCAACAAAGTAGGGTGTGGAGAGGAGAAAAATCTTTCCCCTACCTGGACTTGAACTCTGACCCCTCAGTCCAGTAAGTATCCAGTCGCTATACCAATTTATATTTTATTTTAATAATTAAAGTATATCAGCAAAATGAAGTCTATTAAATCAGGTTTCCACAACTTCATGCTCAGTAATTCATTGCTTCGGTAATATGAAATAACAGATTTCACAGCTTTTGTAGGTTGGATCATAGTACTTTTATTTTTACCAACAGAAGGATATCACCTTTCAAATTAGTGGGTCATACACCCATAAAGATGAACCATTAGTCACAATTCCAACTAACAGAAAATTCTTACATTATTCAGTATACATATAAAAAAAAATCAAAAAGTCTCGAATGTCCTGTAAAAGAAGTGTTCGGATCAATTGCTTTATTTTGCCTGCTGCAGCAGATACCTGTGAAGTGTACATTACCAAGTTATTATCAGAATGTTATGGTGCAGCAGTTGGCACTACTGCTTCTTGTTCTAGAGGTTTCAGGTTTGTCTTGCAAATGCTGGGGTGGTACATTAAGGCCACAAATACTCTCTCCTACAGGCAGTCTGTGATCTGATTATATAATTCATAAGGCAGTTTTAAATTGACCACAAAAGATTAAAGGTGAAACTAACCCAGTTTAGAAACATATAGCAAGCATTCTTCTTGGAATTTCTTGCTGCCAGCAAGATACCTGAGCTCTGGTGTTGCAGCATACACATTACAATACTGAAATATTGGAATAAGTTTCACAGCACCATAATATCTGGAAGGGAAACCAAATAATAAATTTAGTATTACATTTATTACGAGTGAAACTCACAGTGCAGACTTCAAAATTGTATGACTTAGAAAAAATAAACATTTTTAACTGAACTGTGATATTGCATCTGGATCCAGTATGTTGGCCCATGTGGTAATGCTTTTGACTTCTGATTGGGAGGTGTCTGGGTTCAAATCTCAGCTGGGACACTGACTATCCTGTGGCTTTCATAGTTTTGTCAGTCCCTGCAGACAAATGCAAGGAAAGGACCTCAAATTAGGCCACGACCATTGCTTCCACATCTGTAATCTTACCGTATAAGCTGACCTATGACAGTGCCACTAAATAGAGCACAGATAAATGATAAATAAACACTGCACTCTACATAAGACAGACTGGGCAACCAACTGTCATTACTTCTAGACTGGTTTTGGTAAGGAAGAGCATGTTATCTGTATGTGTGTCCTTCCCAAGTAAGCCAACATCAATTGGAGGATGGATTTCACGGTGACCCCAGTTCCTACCTCTCATGATTCCATCATGACAGCCATGCAAACTCTTCCATTCAGCATACATTCATGAAGATTTGTATGATGATAGAGGTCATAAAGATATGTGACATTTAAAGTTTTTTCCATATAACAAGGTAACAAGAATAGTTGGTATAGCAACTAGCCACAGGCTGGACGACCAAGGGTTCGGAGTTCAAGTCTAAGTAGGGTCAAGAATTTTCTCTTCTCCAAGTCGTCCAGACTGGCTCTGGGGTCCACCCAGCCTCCTATACAATGGGTACTGGGGGATCTTTCCCGGGGGTTTAAGCTGACCACTCACCTCCAGCTAGTGCCGAAGTCAAGAGAATGTGGATCTATACATTCACTCCTTCATACGCCTTCATGGCACAGTGCTTAATTAGTTAAGCACAGGGACAACTTTACCTTGTATTGGTATATAAATACTGTTCAAAAGGCAAAGTTCCCCTTATTCTTGAACACCAGAGTATTATGATGTATGGGAGTGTGGAGGTAAAGCTTCACATATTCCTGAGACTTTGGCTCAAGATGGAGGCAAGTAGTCAGCATCACACTACAAGCTTATTGGCACCTACTGCAAAGAAAGGGCAAAAAAAAAGTAAAGCTATCCCTGTAACAGGCCGTGAAGGCCCATAGGGTTGTGAGATGTTGAGGGTCCCACATTATCTAGACAATCGGCTCAAAGATGGCAGTAAAGTTCTCAGCCTTATGCGCCGGCCGCGCTTTACTCCCCAGGAAAATTATTTAATTAATTCCTGGTATTCATTTCTGTTGGAGGCTGAGTGAACCCCAGGGCCATAGTGTGGCCGGAATGATTAGGTCAATTGAAAAAATCCAATGACCTCATCAGGATGCAATGGAAGGGTACCAGAAAAAATTCAAAGAGAAAAATTCATGCCTTTAGAAGTGCCACATTGGTGACATGGCAGCAGTATGAGGTTGTTTACAAATAAAACAGAATCCTTCCTGCACTTCTAACAATTCTGAACAAAACGCAGACACTTCAGAATTTTCCACTGACCAAATTTCAATGTTATGATTTACCTAATTACTGCATTATGTTTTGGAAAGCACTCTCCACGTAAATCCTTTTCACACTTTATGCACAGTGTCCTGGGCTTTCTTCTTTTTCCTTCCCCATGCTGTCTTGCAGGGTTGCAGATGTGCAACCTTGGCCTCCCCTATCTTCTTTCGCTGAGGTAGTTACAACAATTACAGTCCAGGAACTTTCCGATAGAACCTCGTAAATTTGTTACATTGTTATATGAGACTACTTGGTAAAGAAATTAATGAAACACCATTAATTCTTTCATAAATACTATTTATGATTTTTCAAAGTCTACATTAAGATAAAAGGCAAAAAAAGTAAAATTGTCCCTGTGCTTAATTAAGCACCACACCATGAAGATGTGAAAGTGTAAGCACAGCTGCACCATTCTTCACCTCAACACTAGACAAAGATGAGTGGTCAGCGTCATGCCCTGGGGAAAGAACCCCCAGTGTCCATTGGATAGGAGGCTAGGTGGGATCCACAGCCAGTCTAGATGCTGTGCCCATGCCATGAATCAAACCCTGGATCTCAAACTCTTAGCACATCACTATTCCAACTGAGCATCCAGACCCCAGCTCTGCTCTACGCTAAAAACAATATAAATTCGTGATTTTGCTTTCAGCTGCATAATTTAAATGTCAGAAATCTCTTAAACTGCCCATGAAGAGTGGAGCATTTGTCAGCAACAAATAATCACACATAGTACTATAAACTAGCTACTGAAACTACTGCACAGTATTCAGGAATGAAATGTTTATAATTCCTGCAACTTGTGTTTCATCTTTGCCACCAATGTAGTCAATGTTGTCACTGGAAGCTCTAAGAATCCTGTTCAGTGTTTAACTACACAAACATATCTCCATGTTACATGCAAATTTATGAACACTCACACGAGATTCTGAACACAAGCCTTGACGAGATTGTTCTCCACATCAGCCTCAGCCGCAATTTTTGCAACATGGTTAAATCCATTGATATAGGGGAGAACCTGGAACAAAATAAATGTAAAATTACTGAATCACCACCACCACCACACATTCCATTCCCAGAATAACCTAAATCTGCTAGTAACTAGGCTATGGGCTGGAAGACTGGAGGATGAGATTTTTATTTTGTTCAAAGTGTCCACCCCAGCCTCCTATAAAATGTGTACCTTGCGGGCTATTTCCCCAGGATTAAAGCAGCAGCGCATAAACCTTACCACTCACTTCCATCTAGTAATGAGATCAAGAATGGTGGAACTATACCTCTGCTCCACCATATGCCTTCATACCATGGTGTTTAATTACATAATTAAGTGCTGAAACAACTTCACCTTTATGACCTGTGATGTTTATTCATATTTCCTCCTCTTATATACATGGTGAGCCAGAAATACCTCAGGGAGATATTTCCAGGAAGACTAATTTCTCATTTTGGGGACATCAACTGGTCTGCCTGCTTGCCTGATCTTTCAGCACAGACTACTTTCTGTGGGGCTATGTCAAAGACACTTCCTGCCAAAATTGACAACTTGAAAACAATGAATTTTGGAGTGCATTCAAGGAAGCCCTAATGAAATCTTATGATGTGTTATGGCATCCATGCCATCAAAACTGCAGGAGCATGCTGACAAAAAGGTCACTTTGAAGGTGTCCTATTCAAACAGCAATGCTTAAAACAAATTCTTGACAGAAATGGAAACATATCTGTGTTAATATAATTTGCCACTTTGCCTTGAAAAGTTATTTCATTTCAGAAACCATCAGGTGTTTCTGGCCCACCTGTACATTTAACAAATAATTGATTTCAACTCTTTCAAGTTAATTTCCATGCCACATTTCGACATTTTACTTTCCTCAACTTCCAGGACACAAGCATTGTGTTTAGAGTTCTTCTCTTTAATACTCAATCCCAGCTTTGGGAAATCACAAATGCAGGGGGTCAAAGAACTCAGCTGAGACAATTAATGAATTTGTTACATGAAAATTAAACATATTTTTATTTTAGCTAATACAGTAACAAAGCTTTCTGTTCCATAAACCAATATTATTTTCACATATTCACTGCACATTCTCCAAATCCACAGCAATTCTAGTTTAAAGAAAAATGAGGAATAACAATGTAAACTCAGAGTTACGTATCTAAAGCTTCATCACAGCGGAAGGCTCATATATTACCATCTACATAATATATCTTCACACGCTTAATATGTTCAAAGTGTGAGAACCTGCTGGGTTGTAAGGTCCCACTGTTGTTCTCGGTACATATTCTGGTCCACGATGAAAATAGGAACGTGGTGGTCTGATACATGGGGTGGATCTGATGCAACTTTCACAACTTTTAGATGCATTGTTGTGGTACCTTCTGCAACGTTAATTGAAAACAATTTTACTGGCTTACACTCGTAGAGTGGGAATTACATAAAATATTAAACTTCATTACTTATAGCTAAGGGGCACTATGCTACAAGCCGGAAGGTCGTGGGTTCAAGTCCCAATGAGGTCATTGGATTTTGTTCAATTGACCTAATCTTTCCAGCTGCACTATGGCCCTGGGGTCGACTCAGCCTCTAACAGAAATGAGTACCAGGAATATTCCTGGGGGTAAAGGGCGGCCGCCACATAGGGCTCACAAACTTACCGCCATCTTTGAGCCGACTGTCTAGATAATGTGGGACCCTGAACATCTCACAACCCTATGGGCCTCCACGGCCTGTTACAAGGATACCTTTACTTTACTTTTTTACTTATAGCCATAAAGTAAAATAAAAAGTAAAGCTATCCCTATACCAGGCCATGAAGGCCCATAGGGTTGTGAGACGTTGAGGGTCCCACATTATCTAGACAGTCGGCTCAAAGATGGCAGTAAAGTTGTCAGCCTTAAGCGCCAGCTGCACTTTACTCCCCAGGAAAATTATTTAATTAATTCCTGGTACTCATTTCTGTTAGACGCTGAGTCGACCCCAGGGCTATAGTGCAGCTCAAAGGATTAGGTCAATTGAAAAAAATCCAATGACCTCTTCGGGACTTGAACACACGACCTTCCAGCTTATAGCAGAGCCCCTCAACCAACTACACTACTGCGTGCCCCACAATCATAAAATCTGTAGGTTCACCTTTTGTGTATTATGAATTTTCTCTTTATTGCTGAAAACATGTCTAATTCAGGGTTCGATAGAATCCATCAGCCCACATTTTGGCAAGAGGATAATTTAACTCCATAAGAAATATTAAGCAATAAAGCCAATTAAAGATAATAGGACATTTCTTTACACTGTGTTAACACTTTCAAGAATGTAACTATCATATACATACCAATGACAGTTGTCATTTTGTGACAATTTAAATCCTCAAGGATTTGCTTCAATATTGCTGGAAGTCTTACTTTCTCATTTTCAGTTTTATTTTCATTAGATAAAAACCCTGTTTCCTGTTCCATTGTCATCTGAAAGAGGAAGTTAAGACTGATAAAATAAAGACACAAGCTTAAAATCTACAGACATCAAAATGCTTTTCTGCACAAAATAAGATTCTAGGTTCATGTGAAAGCAGGGGTGTAGTCCCTTTGTTTAGAACTAGTGTTTCTCTCTGTGTGCTGCTGCAATTAAACACCGGGTGATGAATACACAGTTCTAAACAAATGGACGACACCCCTTGTGAGGTGGAATAGAAGTTCACCAAAATAATGAAAATTTTAATGGATTTTATTTTATTAATTGTACTACAGCATGTGATTTTGGTGCATATTAATGCAGTGTAGCAGTTTTAATATATTAAGACACCTGAAGATGGCCATCTAAGGCCAAAACATGTTGTGTTAAAGTATAAGTGGAAGAAAAAGATCAATTTGTTGCATTATTGATGGACTGTGTTATACATAGACGTTTTAATGTGGCTTGCAACAGGATGCTTAAATACAGAATTATTATTAAATATCAGAAATTACCAGGATCTATATACGGTGTGCACTAATGGCTAGGCATTAAGAGTATACAAAGTATCACCTTAGATTTCTGTTCTAGTGAGAGTTCTCTTTCGAAATTTTCATAAAAAAAAACAGCACAGAGAATTACTACTTACACTAGGTTACAGACAAATACGTTCTCCACAGTAACGTTCCTACCACACAGGGTAACAGAAAGCATAACAGTATGAACTTGTATACCTACCAGATATTCTGACAACTTCTTCACGACCGGTTCATACTGCACAGTTCGAGCCCAAGCATCACATACAAAACACAAATTGAAATAATAGGCATTTCTTGCATATTTCGTGTTGTCTATCCTTACAGGGAATCCTGTAATTTTGTAACCTAACACATTACTGAAAAAGAAAACAAAAATTGACGTATACAAAGCTCGCATTCATGTTCATAATGAGCAATATAATTTGGTATTCCCCCATTCTTGTGCCACCACACAAACCTTGGGGAAAAATGCTTCAGGGAACAGAAAACAAACAGGCAAGCTATCACTGTCTGTTTATAGCGTGATCCGTGTGTATGGAACCTTCTATCATATAGCGTGCACCACTAGAGCGTAATAACAAGTGCATATGATGAATAAACCTCTCTGTACCATTATGCCTTTTACCAACGTATCCATCAATAATACAACTTTAAAAAGACATTAGGAATATGTTGTTCACTAAAAATGCATTTTAATACTGTAACAGTTTAAATCAATAAAATGCCCGTATGCCTTTACATAGTACATAAATTTACACATTAAAAATGAATGTTCACACTCTTCAAATTGTCTTGGTATTACATGTATTTTTTTTTTTTTTACTAATTTATAGTCAACAACATGTTTCGGCCTCATTGGGCCATCATCAGGTGAACTGTATCCTCGAGTGAGACCACTGCACTGTAGTTTGTTTCCTGTGCTTCTTTCATGCACGTCGTTATTTACTTCATGGTAGTTGTTAAATTTCATTCTTATCCAGATATTTTTGCAGCTGTTATCAGTTTGTCGTCATGTGTCCCCATTGTGGTCTACCAGTATACTACGTACTAACTAAAGGCCTACAGGAATGTTATTGATTTGAACTGTCATGGTATTAAAATGCATTTTTAGTAAACAACATATTCCTAATGCCTTTTTAAAATTGTATTATTGATGGATACATTGGTAAAAGGTAGAATGATGCCTCAATACAACAGGACGCTGAAATATAATAACCAGGGCCTGGATTTTGATGATCTGAAAATATTTAAAAAATGACCTATAAAATGACCAAAAAAATCCAGAAAAATGACATAAAATATGACCCAAAAATGTAATATGCAGGGCCAAGATTTTGATGACTGAAAATATTCAAAAAATGACCTAAAACATCCAGATAAAATGATCTTATGGAGAAAAAAAAGGACACTTCGCTTCAATATTATTCACATTTCAGAAAACATATGAAGAAAAATTCCCTAAAATGGCCAAAAATGACAAGAAATACCCTTAAAGTCCAAAAATTTACCAAAAAATTACCCCCAAAATGAAAAAATTACCTTAAACCTAAAAATGTAAAAAAAAAAAAAGCTATAAAATTTACATTTCTGTAACCAGCAGCTCATATCCGAGATGTATATATTTAAGAGCATCGCATAGGATACAAGGAAAAAAAGATGACATGTCATCAAAATCTGGGCCCTCATAATAACTCTCTGTATGAATCTGCAGATCATGGGTATCAGCAGATATATGGCAATGGAGACAAAAGAAAAAAAAAAGAAATACAAATTAAATCACAGAACATACTGTCACATTTTTTTAGTGACTACAGACAGGTTTTGGAGTGATGATCGGATTTGACTCTTATAGAACCAAATAACTACAACAGTCTCACTAAGTTACACACTCCAAAGATCACTGTTAACTGCAGCATGCATACAGTCTTCTCAGTCTTCCCTAGTCGTTGCTTGGTAGCAGCTACCAACGACAGACATACCCCTTACTCTGGATTCCTGAACTATCCCAGGCCTCAGGTATGGCAGCTCTTAACTGACTGATCTCACTAACTACAGGAAATACAAAGGAAACTGCTGAGTAAAACAATTTTACTTTATTATTTTATCCACTACATGGCAATTTTATTTAATTAGTTATTTATATAGTTGTTCTCTGAAAGACCTCTGCATTTTCTACACACAATGTTGCTTGTTTCATAACAGAACTTGTTGTCTTCACACACCCTCAGGTCTGTTCTGCGTGCGAGCAGCAGCATCCATATGCCACAGCTCATCTCTATATAAAGCTGGAGAGAACTGCATAATGAGGAGCTTCATAACCTGTACTAAAAAGAAAATAAACTCCTTGGCTTATAGTCCACAAGCAAACTATACTGACCGAGCAATTGCCACTCGTCAGCAAAGTTAGTGCAACTTTTGCGGATAGAGGGTGTCCCGTGGTCAGCACAACGGCCGTTAATCTAATAGAATGATCAAATCACAGAGGATGTATGCAGGGCATGAAGCATGCATCAGGAAGAAGAAAAATTCATAAAGGGTTTTGGTGGGAAAGTCAGAAGGAAAGTGATCAGAAAGAAGATCTTGAGAAAGGTGGGAGGATAATATTAAAATGGATCTTAGAGATACAGGATGGAATGGTATAGACTGGATTGATCTGGCTCAGAATATGGAACAGTGGAGGGCCCTTGTGAACACATTAATGAATGTTCAGGTACCACAAAATGCTGGGAAGTTCTTGGATACATGTGAGACTAGTGGCTTCTCAAGAAGGGCTCAGATCCATGAAGTTATTTAGGTGGCTGGTTACTTGATTTGTTTGTTTCAGTAGTAAAAACAGCAGCAGTAATAGTAGTCATGCATCACACAGCACTCACACTGTAAGAATGCTCCTCTGAAGTTGTGGTTTGGGGATTATGTAGACACTAACGGCATCAAATATTTCTTTTGACACATATTCTTCTGGAACCTGTAATCACAAACAAATAACACAATTATAATTAAAACATACATGAACATATTTTTCTAATCCTTGTTAAAGTTTAAGTCTTTTCATATGTTTCTTTATAGGGCTTGGAGTAGCGTAGTTGGTTGAGGAACTATGCTACAAGCCGGAAGGTCACAGCATCAAATCCTGATGAGGTGGATTTTTTCAATGTACCTAATCCTTCCAGCTGCACTATGGCCATGGGGTCGACTCAGCCTCTAACAGAAATGAGTACTGGGAATATTCTTGGGGGTAAAGGGTGGCTGGCGCTTAAGGCTGACAACTTTACCAACATCTATGAGCTGACTGTGTAGAAAATGTGGGAACCTCAACATCTCACGACCTTATGGGACTCCACGGCCCGTTACAGGGTTACCTTTACTTTTATTTTACTTACATATGTTTCTTTAAACTTGATTCATTCCATCTTCCGTATTAAGATCATTCAAGAGTTCCTTCAATTACAGACACGCAACTACAAACACTTTCAGTTTATGCCATCTTCAAAGGTATAAACATATGAAGGCAGATCATCATATACAGAGTGTAAATAAATGTATATTACAATGCTCTGTGGTAGATAGAGGGGTTCAATCTTATTTTGTCAATACACCAATGTCTGGAAACACTTCCTTTTGGCACTAAGGGTCACAAAAGTTTCTGAGAGGATGCATAACTTTTAGCAGATGTTATCATTGTTTTATATTATAACAGTTGCTCAAAATGGAGGCCACCAACTTCATTGCATGCTCTGCACTGCCTGGCTATGTTATGCTGAACTCTTTGAAAGATTCCCAGCATTTCCCGGATGGTTCCAGCTGCTACTGCAATTCTTGCCACAAGATCATGTTGTCTCTCCACTGGAGTCCTGTACACCAGGCTTTCCATAAACCCCCTAAGTGAGCTGAGGAAAATACTTCGACATAAAAGGCAGTAAGTAACAGGAGAGTAGAGGAAGTTGCACAGCGAGGAACTCAGTAATTTGCACTCCTTACCAAACATCATCAGGATGATTAAATGAAGGCAGCTGAGATGGGTGAGGAAGAAGAGAATTGCATACACAGTTCTGGTAGAAAACTCTCATGGAAAGAGGCTACTAGAAGACCTAGGTACAGATGGAAGGATTAATCTAAACCAGATCTGAGTGAAATCATATGGAATGATGCGGACTGGGTTTGTATGGCTCAAGCCAGAGACCAGTGGTAAACTATTGTGAACATGGTAAAGAACCTTCAAGCTCCATAAAATCTTGGGAATTACACCTACCAGCTACCATTCTATTGGCTTATCATGAAGGACTGTGCTACATGGAGACAGATACTTAACTAACTTCTGGTTTCATTCATCTTTCAAACAAGCTTACAAACTGATGCCCCTCAAAGTCCACATTTGTTTTGGCATTGCGAAAACGGTTGTGAAATTTCAGCACAAAATATTGCAGGAATTTTCTTATTCTTCTATAGGCACTATAATCCATGATGAATCTTGGCCTCTTTTAAGACTGCTCTCCATTGGCCCTGATCCTGTGACTTTTCTCCCCAATTTCTAACGCCCATCGTCTTCAAATCTTCAACTGAATCCAGTCACCTAATAGTAGGTCTGCCTACTTAAGCACCTTTTAGTTTATTCAGAGTTGACCTCTTGCATTCTAAAAATGTATCCCAGCCATCTCAATCGCCTTACTTAGATCGCTTTCACTGTATCTGGTTCATTTCCCATAAATTTTCCTAGTATTAAAATCATTCCAACCAGTGAAGCTGAGATAAAGAATATTATACACACCATGAAAACAAAGAACTCATCAGGATTTGATGAAGTAACAAGCAAAATTCTGAAAGCTTGCTCTGATTTAATTAGTTGCCCTTTAACTCACATTTGTAATCACTCATTATACACAGGCATTTTCCCAGACCGTCTAAAAATTTCAATAGTAAAACCAGTGTTCAAAAAAGGAGATAAGTACAGTATGACGAACTATAGGCCGATTTCATTATTATCTACTTTTTCTAAGATACTTGAAAAGGTCATGTACAGCAGGATAAATCAGCATATGCATTGTAACAACATATTGGTCCCAGAACAGTATGGCTTTAGGAAGGGTGTATCCACTGAAGATGCAGCATTCAAGCTAACAGACAATGTTTTAAAATCAATTGACCAAAAAAGGCATGTAGGAGGAATTTTCTGTGATCTGGCAAAGGCTTTTGACTGTGTAAATCATGAAATTTTGTTAAGTAAGCTGCAATTTTATGGCATTCGAGGAACAGTGTTAAAATGGTTCAAATCCTATCTAACAAATAGAAAACAAAAGGTTGAGATAAAATCACCCAAATATACTCAAAATTTTTTCTCAAACTGGAGAACAGTAAAGCATGGAGTTCCCCAAGGATCTGTCCTGGGACCCTTGCTTTTCATAATATATATAAATGACCTTCCACCAACAATAAATTTTTCATCAGAACCCATAATATTTGCTGATGATACAAGTGTTATAATCTCTAGTAAAATGTTTGATGATTTCTGTGCAATATCAAACAGAGTACTCTCCCACATGAATAAATGGTT
>NW_019738873.1:2390024-2413724 GCF_002891405.2 Cryptotermes secundus
TACAAAAGAAAATTGTTAGAATAATGGCTGGTGTTAAACCAAGAGAATCATGTAAAAATATCTTCAAGAGGCTAGAGATCTTAACTCTCCCATGTGAATACATATTCTCCTTAATGATCTTCATTGTAAAAAACCAAGAATTTTTTCCAACCAATTCTACAATACACAATGTCAACACAAGGAATAAAAATCAGCTTCACAGACCAGTTGCCAGCCTCTCTTGTTTCCAGAAGAGTGCATATTATACTGGCATTAAAATCTTCAACAATCTACCACCAAATATCACAACTCTTATAGATAAACAGGGACAATTTAAAGTAGCACTAAAGAGATACTTAATTACACACTCCTTTTACTCTGTTGAGGAATTTATGCTTCCAAACAACATAAAGTGTATGTAATGTTTTCTCTTGTTTGGAACACAGGAAAAAAAAAATCTAGTATATGTTAATGTATGGATTTATGATGGATATTTTACTACTTTTGTGAAATCCTTACTATTTATAGTGAAATTGAATTGTGCATGTATATATGTATTGTACGATTTTTGACAAATTCCACATCCGGTAGGTCATCTGACTAACTCATGGATCTATGGAATGCTATGTATGTATGTATGTATGTATGTATATGTATTATACAATTTATAAGGTTCATTGTTATACCTCCATATACCCTTTTCCCTTACTGGACCATAAATTCTTCTTAACAGGATTACGAATGATACATTAAGGAGGATGCTTCCGGAGGCTTTACTAGCCCATTTCATAATGCTTTCATTAGACGAATTATGTAAAATGATGAAAATTATCGGGCCGGCCGCCAACCAGCCGGCATTCATTCCGGTGTCCGAAATGCTTCTCAAAACACATATAACTTTAAACAAATGAGACATAAAGTACCTGACAGGTTATTTTCGGTCCCGCTACAGGATGAAATTCGCATAAAAATATGCACCTTATAGGTCCTTCATGACCACAACCTTCAAAATACCTCGTATCTTCTTCCATATTTGTTATTATTCGTTTTATCAAACAAATCGTGCACGGATACCACACTACAACGACAATTTTCACGGATATTATGTCCAGTGATTGAAATTAATGGGCTCAAATGAATAGGTGTCTTCCTTTCTCACCTGAAGAAGAACATAGATACAGTTTCCGAAACGTCGTGTCCTCTATTACCTAGAATTCCGGACGATGCAAAAAGTTCAAAAACCCAGTAATTCTGTGGATATTATGTTGTACTGAGGACAGTACTGGGCACGGATCGACGAAATTGAACTGACATGCAACAAAATTACACGCAATATCGGAGAAACGTGTTATGTGTCCGTAGGTCCGTGGCGCTCGTGGCCTTCGTGGCGGTGCACAGTGAACGGAAGGTTAGGTGCGCTGGGTGCAGTTACGTGTGATTGGTGTGCTCGGCAAGAATGGCAGGGGGCAGTGTTAAAGAGGTTGACGTAGATAGTATTTCAAGAAGAAGACTGTCAAAAACTGGACTAATTTTAATCAGTTTAAGTGGTGTGTATGAGTACGTTGAGGTTATGTGGCGTTAAAGATAACGCGTGATTCTTGAAAATTAATTCGTTCCAGGCATTGTAAGTGAGAAATGTTGTATTGTCGCTATTTCTGATGTAAGGTACTGCAGTAAAGTGATTGGCTTTTGACTTCATGGCAGATTATTTGTCACTACGGCCAATCCACTTGGCGCCCACCTAGCCTGGTGTGCAGTGGGTGTTTGGGGATCTTTTCCAAGCTGTAATATAGCCAAAGCATCAAACAGGTTACTAATTATACTGTTTGGCACTAAGATTATGTATGTTTAGAACATTACATCCGCTGCCCCGTACATTTTAATGGTGCTGTGCTAAAACATATTGACTTGCCTAAGTACAGCTAGAAATATGTTAAATTGTGTAAATAAAATCATAACTCCACCCATATAAAGTATCATCCCCTGAGGTGTGATACCATGTGGTCTGGTAAAAGTTTACCAACCTGTGAATCTACAGTGTCAAATCCAAAAGGTTTTTTTTTTTTTCTGCAGTCACCATGATGGGAATCTTAGATCTTCTATAACTCCACCATGTCAAAAAGATATACCTGCTTTTGCTGACAGTCACTGATGGATCATGAAACGGACCCTCAGCATTGTCCCAGTCAACCTCTCTGTTGGCGTTTTATATTTCTAATCGTTTCCTTGAAGCAAAAGTATTCTTTCTTCTCTAGACTTGTGACGTCAGGAATATGTAAATATTTAGGAAGAGAATGTTTTCCTATCAGTGAAAACTGATATGGCAAAATACTGCTTAATAGATGTTCTGCTTCTGTTCATAGTGTCTTTCTGTGTAGAAAAAAGAGGCAAGAGTTGGAAAAGTAGACCATCACCCTCATGTTTATGCCATATTGTACTCAAATATTAAGGTTTATGATGTGATAAGAAGTAATATTCTGATTTGAATAGTTGTGCTTTCAGTGCCTGAGAGTGCTAATCAACATTTAGGCCACTGAGACTCAAGAATTGGTCACACCAGGAGCTGAAAAATATTGTCACTGGTGGTGACCAAAAGATTTTGGCTGGTGACAAATACCACACAGCTTTCAAAGTTCTGGCAGTTGAGAACATTTAAGATTTATAGAGCCATGTACAGAACATTAATTTTTTTTGTGTGCCATTATCTTATGCCCACACACCCTCTCATGCAACAGTATATGTGGTCAGTTTCCTACATGGAACATGAAGATTTGTTGGATTTCAGTGTAAAAGAAGGAAGGATGGGTATTTTAACACTGAGAATTGTGAATGACCGCTAACTTTAAGTTGTTCGTGATGTTCATGCTGAGAGCGTAACATTTTTACACAACACACTTTGATGTGTAGGCATACTGACAGATTTGACACAGCAGTACTGTGCCTGACATGCATTCAAGAGATATCCAGTTCCAATTCTGTTCACCTATCCACACTGACATTTTTCGTGTTGTCCTTCAGTTGTTCCAGACGAGCGCTGGGATGGTTTTTGAAAGAAGACATGCCTGGTTTCTTCCACAACCTTTCAAATCCATCATCATTTTCATCATGTATTATTTAAGTCTGCATAACCCTACCAGTAGAGATACTATTCAGAATGTACAAAATAACACATATGAAGCTCAAATGAGAGGTAGTTGTCAACTCTGTCAGATTTGTTTGTTAGTAGGAATTGTGTGGTAACTGGAAGTGAAGTTATCCTTGGGCATTTAATTATGCACCATGAAGGCATATGGGGGAATGGAGGTACAGTCCCACCATTCTTAACCTTGGCACTAGATGGAGGTGAGTGATCAACTACACACCTTTACCGTTTTACCCCTGGGGAAGGAACCCCAGTACCCATTGGATAGGAGGCTGGGTGAACCCCAAAGCCAGTTTGTACAACAATATGGAGAAGAGAAAAAAAGAACTCGCCACCATCAGAAATCGAATGCTGACTCCACAGTCATCCAGCATGTAGCATAATTGCTATACTGGCAGAGCTGTTGATAGTAACTTGTACCCCTCTCTGAAATTCTGTTGCAGGTGGAGCTGCTGTTACGCTCAGTGTAATATGTCTGCCCTTTGTTTCACCAGCCCTACGTCGCTTTTGCCTTCCGTATGTGCCAGCAACAGCAACACAGATTAAAAATGTTATGTCTGCTCTGGCTGGCCGATCAGGGAGACTCATTGATTTAGGCAGTGGAGATGGGAGGATTGTAAGTTTACATAAGGGATACATAATAAATCCTCTCAAAGTTTGTAATGCGATTCAGTATTTTTGGGCCTATTTTGATACATAATCAACATTCTAAAAATGCTCCTACAGTTAAATGTTGACATATGATCAGTAATATTTTGCTTTGTGTTTCCCTCTATCCGCTAAAGTTGGCACTACTTTTGCCAACAAGCGGTGGTTGCTCAGTTGATGTAATTGTTTTAAATAATCATAATACTATTTGTTAACTAGGTACTTACTGCTGCAAAGGCTGGTTTTGTTGCTGATGGTGTGGAATTAAATCCATGGCTTGTGGCTTACTCCAAATTTCAAGCTTTCCGGCTGGGGTTCTGCAATTGTGCAAGGTTCTACTGTCAGGACCTGTGGAAGTTCAACCTGAAGCCTTACCCAAATATTGTTATATTTGGTGTACAGGAGATGGTGAGTGACTTTCCACTATTTTCTGTGTATTGCACACAGCTTGCATTTGGAAAAATATGTTCGTTGACATTTTTTTTTTTCAATGAGTTTGTTTGCTCTCCCAGGACATGGGCTCAAAAAACTATATTTATGGAATGCATCCTGTTGAAGCATTCGATAGTGTAAGAAGGAATAAATTAGCACAAGCTATGCATGAAATGACAATACCAACAAAACCCATTAACTTAACAGTGATGACACTACATGAAACATATGCTAAGGTGAAGATAGGAAATGAGACTGGAGAAAAGTTCAGGCATTACAGTGGTGGTCTGGCAACCACGTTATTTAACGTAGTCTTACAGACCGCAATCAAAGAGGTAGACAAATCATACACCTGAATTGTTTAATTTGGCTTATGTTCTACATACCACATGGAAGAGAATTATATTGTATAAGTCTGCTTAGGCTTTAAACATGAGACACTGAAACTTGGAGGTCACCAGTGTGCAGAATAACTGAGTCATGTATGTGCTAAATATTTGCTTATTTGAGGTGCCAGAGCTGGAAATTAACCTCTGAAAAGAGATACACAATATTTACCAGTGTCCAGAGTAGTTCATTGATACATGTGCTAAATATTTCCTCATTTCAGATGCCACAGCTGGAAATGAAACTTGAAAAAGAGTTATGTAATGATGTACATGTGGTAGCATGTAGATTTCCATTCCCAACGTGGACACCTGATGCCACTCTTGGTGCAGGGATGGACACTGTTTGGGTGTACAAGAATCCTCTAAGAATAAACGTTAATTCTGTAGGACATCTAGCAAGTTAAATGCTCTGAGAAACTGGGGACCATCAAATAGTACTACCATCTAAAGAAATTTCTCTCAGGTATGTACAAGATCCTCATGCATCAAAAATTATGATCGCAGCTATGTTCAGAAATAAACAGCCATACGTTGAATTCAGCCAATTGCTGTGTCCTCAGCTGAGGACCAAGGTTATGGTTGTGTCCTGACATGAGTGTATACAGTGATATCTTTTGATAGCCAAATTCACAGTACCCACACAATGCTGATAAAACAACATTCCGTGTAGAATGATACTTGTGTTTACTGCCATCTCCCTCAACTTACGATATGCACTTAATGCATTATTCATGTGGCAGTTGACAGATGCAGTTATCTTCTTAGTATGTGCCATTTCATAGTGATTACAAATTTAGAAACATGTTCCCTTGTTGTCATGGAGGTTCCGACAGCTGAAGCGAGAGAAGAATGCATATAGCTGAGGAGCACACAGTACCATTGTTGATTGAGGCACTATACTACAAGCCAAAAGGTCACGGGTTAGATTCCCGATAAGGTCATTTAATTTTTCAATTGACTTAAACATTCTGGCCGCACTGTGGCCCTGGGGTTGACTCAGCCTCTAAGAGAAATGAGTAGCAGGAATCTTCCTGGGGGTAAAGGGCATCCAGCATGTAAGGCTGACCTCACTGCCATCTGTCAGCCGATTGTCTAGAAAATGTGAGAGCCTCAATGTCCCACAACTCTATGGGCCTCTACGGTCTGTTACAGGGACAGCTTTACTTTGCCTTTTTTCTACATATACCTGAAACATTAGTACTTGATTCTAGTTTCTATTCAATTGAAATTGCTAATGGAAAGTTGTAAAGATATACTATCAGATTAAGTTTCAGTTCATTCAGAATGGATGGAAATTGTTAGTCACATCTGTTGGAATAAGGAAGATTATTTTCTCAGCAGAGCTATATCTATTTATAAACATGTGGAAAAAGCAAATGAAGTAATTTTCAAGGAAGCCGACTACTGTCAACTTCATATAAATTGAAAGTACCCAACTACCACGCTACACTGTGTCACATATCAGAAGATGGTAATCTTAATTCTCAACACTGCAACAACCTCAGATCTCAGGTAAAGGTAAAGCTATCCCTGTAACAGGCCATGGTTGCCCATAGGGTTGTGAGATGTTGAGGCTCCCACACTATCTAGACCACCTAGACAATCAGCTCATAGATGGCAGTGAGGTTGTCAGCCTTGCTCGCCAGCTGCCCATTAGCCCCCAGGAAGATTCCTGGTACTCATTTCTGTTAGAGGCTGAGTCAACCCCAGGGCCATAGTGCCGCTGGAAGGATTAGGTTAAAAAAAATTCAACTCATCAGGACTGAAACCCTCGACCAGCTACGTTACTGCGTGCTCCCCCTCAGATCTCAGGGTTCGTATAAATGTTATCCAACCTTCTTTTGGCAAAGTTAATTTCATATATAGATCAAATTATTAGGGATCAAAGTGAATTCTGCTAAGAGGTCAGTTACTAAACAGATCTTATTACAGTAAAACCTCCAGTTGTTTGTACAACTGGCCGCCTGTCACTTCTCACACCCTCGAACCCACCCCCTTGTCTGAAATTTTTCTTCTGCGCTTTCAAGGTTACTCTTGGCCTTGATCAAAGTTATGTGACACTTGCTTTAAAATGCTGATTCATTGTCAATAAAAATGTCTTCAGCTTTGTTTATAAAAAAATTAGAGCTGTTATTAGTTTAATTCGGTTCTTGTTGGATTGCATCACATCATTGCACCATTCTAGCACAATGTGCTTTATTTTGTTATCAAAAAGAGGTGACTGATGTTGTCCCAAGGTGACAGTATACATCCCTATGGACAGACATGTATCAGGAGCTGAATCTACATCGAGACATCAGTAATATTGCTTTTGTTTACATGGGAGATACTTTTCTGTTTCAACAGAGCATTGCACTCCCATCATACATAAAACTGTGCGAGAAGATTTATTGCACCTATTACTGGGATGGTGAGGTGTAAAACAGTAGATACCACTGAAGTTTTGCCACATGCACGTTTGGACGCAAGATGAAGCAAGATGGGCAGGGTGAATATATATAGCAGCCCACATAATGCACCTGTGTACCTGAAAATAGAAAAAAAGAAACCGTTCTTATATGTATGAGTATGTAGGATATTATTACATTTAATTCAGAGTTTGTTGATTCGGGATATTTTATATAAAGCCTTCTTCACCTTTTGAAATACTTGATAAACTGTCTGCTTAATGTATTAATAGTAACAGGGCTGATCCTTCATACTGTGGTCTTGGTTGCGACACTGGTGGATACCAGTGTTTCAGAGGAATATGCTACCTCCTTTTGAGGGCTGAAGTATGTAGGATGAGGAATTGGTTGTTACATAGGCAGGTTGAAAAGAAGTTGGTCACACAGACCCATGGGATGGAGTAAATAAATGGAGCCTAATTTTGGCCAGTGGGGATGGTAGGTAGGAAAATGGCCCTTTTCAGTGACAGACTGCTTCTATCACAGGGGGGAAATTAAGTTGTGAAGAAATTCCCTTTCCAGTACTGCAGTATTGTTTTGTATTACAGAGACGAGATCAGAATTATGAGAAGAGGCTTAATGTTTTCCTCACAGGAGGAAAAATAAAAACACTGAGGATTGGAAAAAGACGTCCATTTTCAGTGCCCCTGCAGAAAGGGAATGCAAAACTATCCCTTTGAGGTCATGGGTAGAGAGAGGAGTGTCATCTTAGTGGGAAGCGATTATCTTGTCCTTTGAGAAAACCCTCCACCTTTCATTCGTGGAATGTACAGTATAAGAGACTCCCATGATCTGCTCAGGGAGAACTCTTCTTTCCTGCTCATGCTGCTTGGGTGCAGCTTGATGTATGTTGCTTGTCTTATGAGGCAGACTCTGCTCCTTGGTTTTCTTCACCAGGATGCTGGCGTTTTGAGCAGAATACAGTGGCCAAGGTTGCTGCTGTGTTCTGCCATGACCAGCCTCTCCATGTGGCACAGCAAGATGTGTTGTGTCTAAAAGAATTTTCTGGTTTGTCCAATTTACACATTTCCCATGTCCACAGGGGAGTGGAGACTGTATGTTTCTCTGAAATGGTGTCCACTTACAAGACTGCATGGTGTCACAACCCAGAATACCATGATCTGAACAGTCACCATCATGAAAACATCAAAAGTTATAATAGAATTGATCTGTGATAGCTTGGTTAGTAAAGTGATGGGCCATGGGCCAGATAGCTCAGGTTTCACTCCCAGTAGGAGTGCCAGGGTGTTCTTTTTCACCACTGTACCCAGACTGGATGTCAGGACCCACTTGGTATGGGGGTTCCTTCCCCAGTGAATAAGGATTAAAATGACTGAAGTTAACCTCTCACTTCCTTCACATGCCAGGATTGAAAAGCGTATGGTGTATACAGACTGAGGTAGCTTAACCTTAACAACCTATTACCAGTACTTAAAGAATTTTCTCTTCTCTACATTCTTCTTACTACTGATACAGTCAGTATAACCCTATTAGGGCAACCTTTCATCCCCTTTTTTTTAATGGTTTCTCGGTGTGGGGTGAGACTGAGTCCACTTGGTGTGTCAGCCACTAACTGGCCTATTGTACCAGCCCCGGATGATAGATGATGATGAATGTGGAGCAGTCGGTGGAATGAGAATTGACACGTAAAACCAAAATACTTGGAGAAAACCTGCCCCAGTGCTACTTTTGTCCACCGCAAAGCCCACAGTACCTGACCTGGAATTGAACCGAGGTTGCCACTGTGGGAAGCCAGCAACTAACTGCCTGAGCTATGGCACAGCCAACTTTCATCCTTAATATCAAACCTACAGTCCGGTGTACACTGCCTGACACTGCTGCTTCTTTTCTGGCAACATACAGTACCAGCACCTTTTCATAAATAAACCTGTCATTAAAATGCATAAATGGGATTCTTTGGGTTAGATGTTTTTAGTGTGGAATGTATAACATGCCCCCCCCCCAAAAAAAAACACACACACACACACCCAGAAAGTAAAGTACTGCTTGAAAGCAATATAAATTAACATGTGGATTCCTACAGTATGTGAAAGAGTAGATCTCAATATCCCTTGCAACATTATTTCTTGAACTAGGAATCAAGTCAGAACTGAGGAAGTACCTAATAATGGTGCCAATACTGGGTAGAAAGACAGCAAAGAGAATGCACACTGTGACAACAACAGTGTTAAAGCCCAGGACATGAGGCAGACCAGGGTATACATTTCTTGCAACAGCCATGAAGAACTGTGAGCGCAGCATGAAAGCGATGAGCGGGTAGACTGTCATCAGCTGGAAGAACAGGAACACCCGAGCAATGGCTGTCATGGGATCCCAGTTCTGGAAGTTATCGAGCAGGTTCTACGAACAGTTCCCCAGGAAACACAAAATTAGTTCTTCATTCTTTGTAGCATATTAATCTCAGGAACACAAATTGGTTTTCAGTTGTACAATTAAGAAATCGTCCCTCCTCCAAGAGAGCAACTGAATGCAGTGACTCAAATATTGCAAATGATTACTGTGTGATGTTAACTGCAGCCATGGAATTTCTGTACATTGTTCCAGTGAACAGTATAATTTCTGTTTTCAAACTCAAAAACCAATGGATGGTGTATACCTGAACTCTACTGTATAAGCCTCGGCTTAAGAGCTCATAAGTTCTGAACAGCAGTGGTTGGGAAGTACAGACTAACACAAAATGTGCATATCTGAGAGCAAATATAAACTCTCTTGTTCTTAAATAAATTTCCAACACAAAAGGCCATCTTGCTTACTGGTGATTACCATTATGCTACTTACATCTGAAATGCAAATCTTTTGAAGAGGAAAACAGATGTAGAACACTAACCCAATGAAAGCATAGGTCAGAGTTACTAGCAGATATGCTATGGACAGATCACGAGTCTGAAAATAAATAAAAGTGCATTAGTTCCAGTAGTTAATCTAAATAATAATCTTGTGCAAATCTCAAATTTTCAGACTGAATTAAGAAAAAAATCTCAATATGAACATTGGTTTTGCAGTCTTGAACTTCAAGTATTTTGAGAGCACATTTTTTGCTTGTGCGGTAAGGGCAGGTTTTCTTGAGTATTTTGGTTTCCCCTGCCAATTCTCATTCCACCAACTGCTCCACATGCATAATCATTTATCACCCAGGGCTGGTACAATAGGCCAGATAGTGGATGACTTTCCAAGAGGACCTACTCTACAGTCTGAAGGAAACAGACGTACCACCAGCTTACATTGGCTGCGGCAGTTGCAATACACGGAATGAAGATGAAGTGTTAGATGCAGTACAGGCTAATTAGTCAACTAGCACGTGTTATATCATGTAAGAAACGGACCTCTCCCAAGAGTGCAGTTTGACATACAATGGATGAGAAGCACTTGTATCCGTTTTGTGTAGCATCTGTACGAGGGCTGCACACAGGGGACAGTAAACTTCATCTCCAGTTCTGATGGATGACTTCTACACAAAACTGTAGATAAATCTGGCTTTTTGTGCCATGTATTGTGGTCTGCGGAGGCAGCATTCATAAGAAGTGCAGCAAACATTATCTACAACCACTATGAAATCCTCATGCTACCCAATTCTCTTCATTTCAACTGATTGGTATCAGTGTTTATAAGACATTTATCTAATCTGACAATACATGATAGTGGGTCATCTTGGTGGAATTCGGTATGCTAATATCATTGAAAAATACTTCCTCTTTTTTTTTTTTTTTGGATGATATACCCCTTAATGTTTGCAACGCCCTGTGATTTCAGCATGATAGCAACCTTCCCTCGTGTTAGCATCATGTGTGTGTTTCAGCAACCATTTTCTGACTCACGGATAAACCTTGGGAGTCCAATCAACTGGCCTTTACATTCTTCTTGTAGGAATTCATAGTAGAAAATGTTTATGCTGTAGAAGTAGCACATTGTGAAAACCTGATTAGTCACAGACAGAGACAACTGGGTCATGTGAGGAGCTTCCTTTGACCTTCCTATCAAGCGTGCTTTTGAGTCTCCACTTTGTGTTAAACATGATGTAAAATTCAAACTGAAAAGAACTAATAACTTCAGAATCTTTGCTCTTTGACTATTCTAATTAAAAGTAATAAATAAAGGCATTAAATTTAAATGGTGAAATATATATATATAAGTGGATAATTATTTCATTTTGTTAAAAAGGGAGGAAACATTTTAACTTGACAAGGGTTATGAACTGAACAGTGGATCACATACATTCTCTGCTCCATGTTATCTCTCTTACAGCCTCCTGAAGTTTGGGGTACGACTTTCAATCACTCTATATATATGAACCATTAACTTTATTCTCGTGAAGTTCCCATAGGATGGGTTATACTTACATTATTTTCCTGATGTCTGTTGTTTCTCATGATGGTGATTATGATGTTGTGGATGAAGAAGGAGAGGGCTGCCATGCCTGATAAGGCTGGAAATGTTATTCGAAACAGTGGTGTGAAGTGGATATTTGTCACATTGGTGAAGTTCACATTGATTCCAAAGCTTGCAGACTTGACAATCACAAAGAGCAGTATATACATTACAGAGAGGGTACCTGTAACAGTGTAATGGTAATTGCACTTAAGAAGAATGTAGTACAGTGGTAGTTTTGATACATTAGCTACCTAAGACTGATATAACATTTGTTAGTGCTCAACATGTCTGTTGAAACGAAGATACATTCAAGCTGCTATTAAAAATTTGTTTTCAAGAGTGGCCATTTGTAACATAAATGAGTAGTGTATGTAACTCATAGTCATTCAGTACAGCATGTGTTTATTTACCGAGAGAGTTGAACTTGGTGAAGAAGGTGACACTTCTGAAGTTGATGAGTGGGCCAATGATGAGGATGAGGAATATTGGGACAGTCGTTGTAATGTCCCACACTTTGTTGTATAGTGGCACTGGCATCTCCAAAAGTGATGTTGCGTTGAGTGTGTCACCACCATTCTCATCTTGCGGACATAAAACTGTGGATGACACAGAAGTGATATCATGTAGTTATGTTGACTCTGTTTTCTTATCTGCACTAGAGTGAATAATGAACTACCTAGATTAGCTCATTTGGTGGTAATGCACCTCACGACCAAATACACGCAAGGCAACAATCAAAATATGGTGTTTTCTATGTGGTCGGTGTCGAGACCGCTGCTATGCAGCGTCGTGGTAAACACTCCTTTACAGCAATATAACCTGTTTTCTATGCATGGTTGGTGTGGAGGCTGTATAACAAGATTTCAGTAATAACCAAGGGAGTGTTTCAGAGTATTTCAGAGTGTTTAAGTATGACAGTGTGACAGAGTTGTCGGTAGAAGATAGCCAAGGAAAATTTGCCGTGTGAAGACTTGGCACATGATTAGAAGACTTGAATTATGTGTAATACTTGGAGTGATTTGAAGCACTAGTTTCTGTGTTGAGATACATTACCAAGAGAGGACTAGCGTGTGTATGACAGTGAATTATGGAGTGTGTGTAAATTAGTGATAGTGCGATAAATAAGTGTGATTAAGAGAGACAGTGTAACCAAGGTGCTAATAAATCCAATCATCAGAACTAGAACCCAACATTTCATCATGCGTACCATCCTACACATGACAATAAGTTTGGTAAACCAAATTGTTTTGGAACCTGGGTGTCTTATAATAATGTAATACTGGATACTTGTTTATACTCATTTCAAACTTACCAGAAGGTAATGCTGATGAACTGTTGTCTTGACTCGATGTTGTATGTGTGGCAGTCTCTGAAAAAGAAGAGAAGATATGAAAGAAATATGAAAACGAGAAGTGTGACATATTTTAACGTCCTGTTTAACTGTGTATAAACTTGAATACCGTTCTGATTCTTATCTGTCCTTGTGCAACTCAATTATTGAAACCTAGCAGATTCCGATTGAGTAGTGCAAGGAATTAATCAGAACAATATTCAAGAAGTGTGACAGTTTGCAGGATTCAAATGTGTTTGGTGTTCATATGGTCAGTCTGACGTGTTGCATTCTGTTTTAAGTCCCTTCAGTTACGTTCTGTGCCATTAAGATCATAACATAAACCATCACACAAACTTACATCTGAAAAACCATTTTGTTTTTGTTTCTTATTATACACTAAATGTTCTTACCATAAACGGTCGTCACTGGGTGACATATACACAGATCAGCCAGATATATAAAAATGTGGGTGAAATAGTCAATTACACTGAATGTGACATCATTTTACAAAGATGAGTACAAGACTACAGTATTTTTCTAAATATGAATTTTCCAGTGTGTGAAGTTATATATTTACTGCTCAGGTTAACTTTTTTATGTATGATTTGACACTTCACTTTCTCATATTATCCTTTCATTGTGTGCATATAGCCTTTTTGGTTAATCCCAGGCAAAGTATACCTTCAGTTGTACGTTGGTACAATCTTTCTGCTGCTCTATGTTTGTGAATAGCCAGAGATGATTGAAAAATTAAACAAGGGGTATCAGTTTTTAGCAAGTTGTACATTTCAATTAATATTAGGATTTAAGGTGGAATTTTACTTGCTGATGGGGTGTGATATGTATCATTTTGAACACAAAGATCGTTCTATTGATGTAGCGAAATACGAGTCCTTGAAAATTGATCTGAAAATTGTGTGTTGTTTATATTGCACTACAATGGGCTACATGCTGGATGGCCAGATTTCGATTCCTGGCAGAGGCAGTATCCAGACTGGCTTTGGGGCCCGCGCAGCCTCCTATTCAGTGGTTACCGGAGGCTCTTTCCCTGGGGGTAAAGCGGATGTGGTGTGAAAGTGGCTACTCACCTCCATCCACTTTTGAGGTCAAAATTGATGAAGCTATACCTCCATTCCCCCATATGTCTTCATGGCATAGTGCTTAAGTAAATAAGTACAGGGACAACTTTACTGTTTTTTTTTAATATTACACTAAGTTTTAGGAATTGTACAGTTAGATTATTATGTGAGTTAAGGGTATAATTTTACTTGCAGGTGTAGCAGAATATGCGTCTTTGAAGGCAATAATCGACATGGTGATGCAGTGTTAAAATGCTCCTGGAAGCAACCGTCTGTGTATTGATATAGTTAGGAGTGTGACTAATTGGTAGGTACATTCAGAATGTGAAGAGAACTTTACCTGCATCGAGTTGTCAGACTATCATATATAAGATTTTTACTAACAGAAACTATGTTATGTAGATGATAACCTTTTTGACAAACCTTAAAATATTTTTTGAAGATATTTATGTAACTTTTTTTTATTTTATGAAGCATTTGTAAGGTATCTTTCAGGTGGCTATGTGAATGCGCTGTTTGTGGTATGTCATGAGCAAATTGTGAGTTTGTTTAATTTGTTCTTATGTTACAGATATGCGCATTATGCCTGAGTTTAAAGGTCCTTCCAGTTTGGCCCATATATTTTTAGGACCTTCTTGGCATGAGAGTTGTTATATTCCACTATTACTAAATGGATCAGAAATTAATATTTATATTTTAAAGTGTTCAATATAAGTTTAGTGGTTTTAAAGGCTGCTTTTCATTTGCTACTTTTGAACAGCCAGGAAGTTGACTTTCTTTACTGAAATGGTTATACATGTCCAGGCATATTGCACTCAACATTAAGAAAGGTTCCACCCTTAACCCCAATATTACTCTACCTCTGCAGCACACCAAAATTCTGTAACACGTCTGTAGTTTTTCAGATAAACTCCAGCTCCACACCAACAGAAGGATCTCAGAATGGGTTTCCAAGTACCCAAAGAAATAAAACCAAGCTAATATAAAATGTAAAGATATGATTTAACTTGAATTAACCGAGAAGGCTAAATATGTAGAATGAAAGGATAATACGAGTGTGAAGTGCCGAGCGATATAATGAAAAATATTTTAACTAAAAAGTAAACATATAATGCCATATATTGGGGTATTGTTATATTTAGACAAATACAATCATTTTTATATCAATGTCTTTGTAAAATTAAGTCACATCTGACCTAATTCATTGTTATTTTATCTATATTTTGTATACATTATCTGAAGGTGACCATTTACTGTGAAACATGTCTTTTGATGCAAGTTTCTTTGATGGTTTAGCCTGTGATCTGCAAGTAAACACACAGGGTGCATACAGTGCACTGGCAGATGTCCAGTACCTATTGGTAACATATTTGCTGGTATGTGTACTAACTGAAGAAAAGCAATGCATATATGTGCAAAATGTAACTGCTCTAAAATACTGAAAAGAAAAACTTTGAATTCTGACTTACCATATAAGTAGTCAACAGAATGGTATAGGAAGTTGCTCATAAGCACCCAGTACACTATCACAGCTCCAAGCAGCACCAGCAATGAGAACATCTTAGCAATGTAGCCTGCCCATCGACCTAGCAGCAGTGTTGCCAGCTCTGCTACCTCCCCATCAGAATTTGTTTCTCCTGTCACAAAATGTGTTCATGTTTATATGATGGCAGTGTTTGTTTCTCATTAATTATTTCTACACCTTTTGTGCTGCAAAAAAAAAAAAGGGCAAAACTTCACATCAGACAGGTGTGCTTTCAGCTACCGTCACTGGCCGGAAAAGAGCCNCAGTCTGCACTGGATAGGAGTGTGTGGGCCCTAGAGCTCATATCTAGAAGCTGTGAAGAGAAATGTTCCTAGCTTTATGCCAGAACTCAATCTGCAGTCACACTTTCACAGCTTGTTTTACCTTCTTGTATACATAGTGAGGGGCCCGTGCTACCGTAGCTCGTTGAAGCACTATGCTACAAGCCAGAAGGTTGTGGGTTTGATTCCCATAGAGGTCACTGGATTTTTCAATTGGCCTAATCCTTCCAGCCGCACTATGGCCTTAGGGTATTACAGTAGTTAGCACTCTTTTTTAATATTCAGGAGGACCCAGGTTTTAGTCATGTCTGGAGACCATCTGTACTGTCAGAGATTCTTTGTTTCTCCTCTGTAAAGCGCATACTGGGATAGCACCTTAAGAACTGGGACATGACCACTCAATTCCACGTCCAGTTCACAATCACCTTCCCACATGATGCTATATAGCCTGTATGCAATTTACAGGGCGTCATGATGTACTGCTGACAGCTTGGATATATGAATGAAAGATTGATCTGAAGTTAGACTTACCATGTCGTGTGTTGACCTGAAGTATCTTGTGTGTTGTGTAGAGACATAGCCCCCCCATTAGAACGATAGTAATGACACCCATCAACAGGCCAGCATTCTGCATTCCCCACGGCATTGTCAGCAGGGAGGACCCCATGATGGTGTTCCACACAGCAAAGCTGTAAGCACAATTTCAGTGCAGAGGATTTTGGTATTTTTTGCAAATAAAATCATTTCGTATTCTGCTGTAGTGCAAAAACACATACTTATTCTCACATGTGTTATTTGGAGAACATTTCCTTTTTCTTAAAACCTTGTATGCATAAGTAATTGTATAAGGATTGGAAGGTGGTATAGTATATTAAATGATACTCATTTAAAAACAGTTTAATTACATTTGATCTTTTATGGATGCTTGCTTGTACTTAAGATGTTAATGTACATAGTGAATTAGAACTTTGGAAATATGTTACGACTTCTTGTGTTAAGATGTTATGTTTGATTGACAAATGAACTAAACAAATAGACTTACAGCAATAAATAGAGCAGTAGCCCCACAAAGTACACATTATTTTCATCACTCATGATTAGTAATTTCCACATCAAATTATGGGATTTTGTGATGACTTTTAGACATTGCAAGTATAAGTTTCTTCAATGACTGATTTCAGTATGAATATCAGCCTCCCTTGAAAACCTAATTCTTTAGCATCATTGAAATTTTCAAAATATTCTCAATAACAAAACAAGAAACATTCATATCAGTAAGCCCAGGTGTGCTGACTTTAGGCTACACGGAAAAAAGTTTGGAAAAACTCTTCCGGTATTGTGGAAGTCAGTCAGTATTTGAAACCTATGGAAATGCATCATCTGTTGTCATATCTGTCCCCGAAAGTACCACACCTATGACTGTACACACTAACTCAACAAACCTCGTTTGAATTCAGTAATCGGTAACTTATCTGTAACACCAGAAGAATATGGCAGTTTTACAGACAGTGCCGTGTGAGCAGCTCCTTCGGGACCATTTTTGTACTCACCTTCCTCATGTCAAGATCTTCATTTAAGATTTTCCTAACAATTTCTCTCTTGATGTTCACTTGCTCTGCTGTGCTCCTAACAGTCAGTGGACAATTTTCACACAGAATTTGACGAAATTTTGCAATGTTTTCTTCAGTTCTGCTCATTGCTGGCCATTCTGATCTCTCTTCATCAGTGACACTTTCTCTTCCCTCGGAAAAACGTGTCATCCACTTGTAAACTAGTGTTCACATTATCCCTGTAAACTTGCACTAACATCTGTCTGGTTTCACTTCCACCCTCATCGTAACAAGACATTTAATGTACGTTCTGACATTTTCGTGACGGCACACCAAAAGACACTCAGACAATAATAGATGCAACTCAGAAAGAGATTGCCATAGATCAGCAACAACACAGCTGTAAAACACATATGCCAACGTCATCAAACCATACTGAGGTTTCTGTCCACTGCTGCTACGGCAAGCACACGGTGGCGAGTTCGTTACCTCGTATATTGTGACCTGATGGAGTGACTATAGACAGTGTTTTGATTAGTAATCAGATTTATTGCACTCTCTTAAGACTCATAATTACAATTAATTATATCTGTTTCACTAATTCACACAATTTACTGTTCATTACAGCACACATGGCTCCAGTCCTGGCTGGCTGTCGCTTATCTCTCAACTCAACTAACCACTGCCTGGTCATAGTCTTCTAACAGAGGCTGTTCCTCATGCACTTATGGCTCAATGATTGCACTTCCTAACTGCTGATGCTAGACTGTACTGCTCTGCTGTTGGCCTCCTCATCAAGACCTAGGACCTGCCTGACTGTGAGCCGGACTTTTACGCCTAGTTCAGAGTTAAAATCAAAGTGATGTTATGACCAATGGTCAGTCAGCCAGCTGGTCTTGGTGTCAAACACCCATCTGGGGCCCAAGACCAGACTTTTATTTCTGTCAGTTTTGGGTTTCTTGATATGGGGTCCCCTCTCTGACACGAGGACAGGTCTATCATTTACAGTTGTTGTTTGCCCTTGCCAGCACAGTCATCAGATCCAAGTCCTGCAGGACTCATTCACATTTTACTGTCAGATTCCAGACTTCCCCAACCTGGAGGACCAGGTCCAGTGTTTATATCTCCCCAGGAACAGTGTGGTCCAGTTATACCCCCAGGCGTTTGGTTTCCTTTTTGTCGCTTCCTACAACTCACAGGGATATATTGTATGTATTCAAGTCTGCCTCCAAGTTTTGTCTTGTGCATAGCAGAGTCAGAGTTACTTTACGACTGGCGGTTTACCGCCAATCAGTTCGTCTTGGCGCCTAGCCCTTTGAGGAACACGACCAAATTTTTTTAACTGAACCCTCGCGGTCAGAGGCCTCTTGTAACATCCTCTCTGACAAGATGGGTTCATCATTTACAATTGCCACTGGTCCTCGCCAGTGCAGTTATTCTCGGGTCCAAGTCATGTGGTGCTAAAGATAATATATTACTGTCTTAGGTTCGAGACTCCCCCAACCTGGGGGTTAGGGCCCCGTATTTATTTCCTGCAGGAACAAGATAGCCCAGTTATACCCCCAGGCACTGGGTCGCCTTTTCATTAGCTCCACATTTTGAAAGCTAAAGGAGACTTATGAGATCATCTTGCTGTCTGTGTGTGTCCAATTTTCTCGTTTTCTGTGCGGTCCCTGTCATCAAAGGAAAGTAGGCTATTCTCCTCAGAACTTCTTGTTTAATGATGTTATTACTACTGCCACCGGGCTAAAACCCAATTGCAGTATAATAAATAATATAAACAAAATAATATATTTCCATTGTTTCGTTTTGTTTCTTGGAGACTGAATTGAAAATTTGCTACAGTGTTATATAACAATACAGAAATTGACAATATTTCAGGCTGTGAAGTAACCGAAGAACTTGATGTTTTAGTCATCAAAACAAAAAAATGTGAGAGATTAGAATTTCCCACCTCAGAGTTTATGTAAATACAGTAAAACTTAGTTATAGCAACATCGGTTTCTGCGACACCTTGTCTATTGCGTCAAATATTCAATGGTACGAACTAATTCCTCATAAAGCAACTGTTTTTATACCTTGCTTAGTACGACATGCACAAATGCATCAACCTCTTATGTAACGTCATTTTCATTCCTGAATTTCTCTGATATGGACATTGAACGTAATTTAGAAAGTGTGTATTGGGCAAGTAACAGGAAACAGATGAAGATAACTGATTACTGTACTCGTATCTAGGTACAGTAAGGCACAACAATTGATGTAATCTACTGTAATTTGGTGAGTAGGCCTACCTTTAATATACAGTATTAGTGCGGTGTGTATTGTCAGTGAAAAGCGCTGTAATGTCTTTGATATTACACATTTGGGCAATTCCACGTTAATGTTACGTTAGTCTGTACTTAACTACGTATTTCACTAAAAAATGCAACATTTTAACTCGGTTTTTGGTAGATTTTTACGTGACTAATATAAGGCTACTGTGAAAGTGCCCATTTCGGTTACAACGACATTCGTTTATAACGACACTATTTTTAGGTCCCTTTGATGATGTTATAACCAAGTTCTACTGTATTATCAGATTTGAAGATTATTTTACGAATGAACAGTTCGCCAAAGTAACAAATTCGTGTTGTAACACATTTCTGTTTATTTAGAAGAACGGCGTAACAACCCCAGAACACTGCATGAAATTCGTTAGTCCAAGAATTACAACATTTCTACGCAAGACAGTGAATCGTCTCCTTGAACATCAGCTGGAAAGGTTTGGCTGCCAAATGCTATACATAAAGGTGAAGTTGTCCCTGAGTCATGAGATAGAAAAATATGGGTCATGTGTCCCGTAGGGTCCGAAACCAAAAACTGCTGTGCTGGCGAGCGCCAACGGCAATTTACTAGACAGACGAAGTTGTCCCTCTGCGTAATTAAGCATCACGCCACGACATTTGGGGGAGTTGAGGTATAGCTCCACCATTCTCGATCTTGGCGCTAAATGGAGATACGTGGTTAGCTTCACGCCCAGGCTGCTTTACTCCCAGGGCGAAGGGCCTCTTGTGCTCACTGGATGTGGCGCCCAGGGCCAGTCTGGAAGATGTGGAGAAAATAAAGAATTCTTATCCCTACCAGAAATCGAACCCGGCCGGGGTCAACTACCTATTAGATAGGAGGCTGGGCGCACCCCAGACCGGGTTTGTGGCCCACCCAACCTCGTACCCATTGCGTACCGGGGACTCGTTCCCTGGAGGTAAAGCTGCCCGGCGTCCTATGTAATAAAGTATAAAAACGTGTCCCGTTTTATATGTATATTTTGTAATCTAGTCGCCCTACTACACACATACACAGAATAGCCCCAGACAGCAAGAGACGCTATCGAAGTCTCGTGCAGCCGATTGCACTGCTCATGCGTGAGTCGACCATGACACGGCTGTGCTCGGCCATTGATGCCGACCTGCACTGCCCATGTTGTGTAGTGCCACGGCCGCCAGGCAAGGTCGTACGGAAAGGCTCCCCGACAATAAAGTTGACCGCCAAGGACAGTCGCTTACGAAGCGCACAGTATTCAGTGATTGCGCGCTGGCTTCTCCACCCTCAGATACAAGGTCCAAATCTGGGACAAATTTTACACGCGTTCATTCATACAAACATTGAAAATAATCTGTAATTCCGGCGCAACTACGTTTCGTCTGTACTATTGAGAGGGAGCTAAAATATTTTCAGAAGATTGAGTGACTGTAGACGGGGTTTGGATTGATAATTGGATTTATTGAACACTTACAGAAAATAACTACCAGTAGCTCTAGCAATCTCACTGAGTTACATGCCCCAACTGTCACTGTAACTACAGCACACATAAAGTCTTCTGTCTTCACTAGTCGTTTCCTGCTAACTGATCTTAACAGTCCCCAGTTTCCGTCTGGCATATATCCCACAATTGAACTAAGCTCAAAGTCAGAGTTACTTTATGGGTGGCGATTTACCGCCAGTTCATCTTGGCGCCAAGCCCCTTGAAACTCACGACCATAGATTTATTTTAACTGAACTCTTGCGGTCATAGTCGTTATATAACATGCTCTCTGACGAGTACATGGGTTTCTTTTTTGTGAATATGCTTGGCCTTTCGTCGAGTGTAGGTATCGCACATGTAGCATATATTCATATATTTGTGGTCTTAACCACTTCTGGCACCAAAATATCACGTGTCTGGGGTTCCATGACTATTAATTCCAGGTTCTGGATTGGATGGTGGGATTTATTTGCACTTCTATTACAATTACAACCAATTATAACAGCTCACAATCAGTGACTGTCTAAGATTCGCCCCATTTCTTACTGGACTACGACTGTCTTCTCTTCTGCTATGATTGACCGGGTTCTGATTTACGAATCGGTCACATACGAATCACTAAGGACGAATGAAGAATCTCTTCTGAAGTGAACTAACTCTCGAATCAATTACGTATCGTCCATTTATAACTTCGAGGCAGACCGAATATAGATCACCATCTCAAACAGTTCCTCTGTTATATGTGTTTTGTCCGTTGCTACGAAACGTGTGTCAATCTCGTAACGCGTTGATTTCTACAAGCGTATTCGTTGTTGCGGTTACGCGCTTTTAGCGAGCCTTTGTCTAGCAGTGGACCTTTCCGTCTCGGTATTATTGAAAAGTCTTTCTTTTGCACTATATACAGGCCCTCTGTCAGTACAGGCTTCCCAGAGCAGATCACGTCTTACTTACGTATGGGAAACTACAATGGCAGCTTAGTCACTTGAACGGTCGTAAGCTTGACCACCTCCAAGTTTAAGCCTCTTATATATTTCCCTAAGATAATAAGCTCTCAGAGTCAGAGTCACGTTACCACTGACGGTCAGTCAGTCTGTCTGTCTTGGTGTCGAGCCCCAGCTGGGGCATGACCAGATATTTCTTTTGTATGAAAGTTACTGTCCTGTCCATGTGTAGCGCCCTCTCTGACGAGAGGTCGGGTCTGTCATTTGTTAGTCAGTCTGTAGTAATTTGTCCATTGTCTGTATTTACACATATTTGCAATACATACTTATATAAATGTACAATATTTACACGGCCTCCGTCAGTCCAGGCTAGGTACAGCAGATTATGCCCTTTTATATATATATATATAAATATCCTAATANTAATAAGCTCTCTAAACTTCTTCCCGCTTATAACCCCTCGGCACGGACCAACAGAAAACACAGCTCCTCTATTGTTGGGGATCTCACGTGATCGCTAATCAGCAAGTCCATTTCTATCGGCACGCTGGCTGCTGCCTAGCAATGGCTGTCGTCTCGTTGCTTGGCTCGCGGTCGCTACCTAGCAACGGCTCTACACGCTACAATATTATATGCATTGCGACACCGAGCTGACGTTTTTGAATCCATTATAGTATATGAA
Organism: Cryptotermes secundus; assembly: GCF_002891405.2. Lineage (NCBI taxonomy): Eukaryota > Metazoa > Arthropoda > Insecta > Blattodea > Kalotermitidae > Cryptotermes > Cryptotermes secundus. Next base: position 2,412,626 of record NW_019738873.1, read on the forward strand.
AACGGCATATTAAAATTCTATCACCAGTGTCCAGTAATTGTTATTTTGTTTATGACACCTGAATTGTGCAAGCAGAATCACGCCCGTACAGCCCTGAATACTCGCCCGCGATACAGAGCGGCCTGCGTTATGGGATTACGTAACTGCCAGTGCGTCCAGACCGCAGACTCCGAGGAGAGGAAAGACAAAAACCGGAAATACAACAACGAAGACGACGTAAGTAGGCATTAATATGGAAGGACGAACTAAGCAGACAGATCCGAACCAGCGAGCTAGCGCTGAAGCCACGCATGGACTGGCACAACACACGCGCACACATACTGTTCTTCTGTTGGGGCTCGATGCGTGGGTGCCTCAAGGATTTTCTTCTGGGGGGGGGGGGGGGGGGGGNAATTTTAGGCCTCCTATCTCTCTCTCTTTTTTTTTTTTTTTTTTTGCAAATCCCCTAGTGTCGATGGTAAAGGTAAAGTCCCTGTGCTTATCTAAGTAATCACCACAGCATGAAGGCGCCTGGGATCCACGTTTTCCTGACCTCTGCACTAGCTGGAGGTGAGTGGTCAGCTTCATGCCCCGGCCGCTTTACCCCTGGGGAAAGAGCCCCCGGTACGCATTCGCTAGGAGGCTGCCTGGACCCTAGAGTCGGTCTGGACGACTTTAACAATATTCTTGACCCTACCGGGACTCGAAATCCGACCCCTCGGTCGTCCAGCCCGTAGCCAGTCGCTATACCGACTGAGCTATCCCGGCTGCACTAGTATCGATACAATTTTTAAATAAGGATTTTAATATTTGGCATGTTGCCTCCTTTTTAGTTTAGATTTTTCAAAATATCCGGGGAGTGCAGATACTTGAGTCCCCCCCCCAAAACTGCCGGAGCCCATCGTTTGATGCTCACTTTATAATTTTCCTTAGCCAATATACCATTAGCGGTATAAAAATACAAATGAGTGTTTTGGAAAATAATCTCGAATGTGTATCTTACTGACTACTAATGCCATCTGTATGAATGTAATAGAAGTATTTCCTCACACCTGTTTTTTTTTGGGGGGGGGGGGGTTTAAAAAAGTATTTATTTTTGGGAGAAAAAACCAAAAAACAC